>NC_072411.2:58910000-59167500 GCF_028858775.2 Pan troglodytes | reverse complement strand
TAACTAGGGCCTGTACTCAGTAAGCCCATGTTACAGCTAATTCAATTAATAAAATATAAGATAATTTATCTTGCACATATTTTCAAATTTGAATTGTCTTGGAGCCTGGATTATGAGTATTAGAAAGCTTACATATTTCAAGCAAGCAAAATTTGGTTATTTTCTTTAGTAGTATGATTTAATAGGTGATAGATGGCAGATATTCAGAGTATTGTAGAAAATAAACAAATTAAAAGTTTGGCTTAACGGATGGTTCCCTTTCTACTAGTACCCTCCATAGTATTACTACGTTCACTTAGAATGAATCCCTTTATTTTTTGAGCACACCCAACATTTCATTTGCTGGGACATAGTGCCACCATTCCTTAGCAAACAAAAAAATAATTATTGGAAGAAAATTTTGTGAAAATATTTCAAAGTATAAATCCCTTTTCTCTAAGTTTAGCATTATCTTAAAAGAAAGAAAGCTAAAGAAACAATGACAGATTAAAACAGAAAAAGCGTTCTCTTAACATAAAAAAGGAGATTAGTGAAGTCCCCGTATTAGGCACATCTGAAGATACTGTGTTTAAAAATAAAATATGGAGGAGGAGTCTTAATTAATCCCCCCTTCTTAAAAAATTTCTAGGTGAATTTCATAGGCAGGAAAAATATAGCCAAAATTTATTCTGGATCTTTGAAGATTTTAACTTTAAAAGTTCAATTAAAAGCTTCCTTGTCAGAAGGATTATAAAATGTATTATGCATTTTTAATCATATCAACTTATAGTACTAAGAAAGGGGAAATAATATAAATGGTCAAGCATAATATAAATTATTTCATGTTAATTTTTAAGATATCAAAAAGATGTTTGCTTTTATTCAAAATGAATAAAGAGAATGTCCTTCCTCTCTTTTTAAAAAGCACTTCAATTTTTGAAATGATCAAAACTCTGACATTGCAAATGAAAGGAAAAAGTAAATTCTATTTCAACCTTCCGGCTTGTCTTTCAGTTGAATGAAGAAGTCTGGAAAAGACTCCATGCTAGGGAGAAGAATGAGTGGGAGATAGAGGTTTGGGTGGTAGCATATAGAAGGTAGTCTGTAGAAGCCTATTCCAACCTTTTCATACTGCTTAGTAGGGAGGTTGGAATAAAACTTTTCTCCTTACCATAAAAACCTATCTAAATCAGCTGAAGCTGAACAAAGGTGAAAGCTAAGATTGTGGAAGTAACAATAAAAATACAATGGTTCTTATGGCTTTGACTTCCCCAGATGGTTCCAAATTGTGGCCCAGGACCTATCTCTTTCACAAAATCATGTACATCCTTTAAAAATAATTAGATAAATGTGGTTGGAACCACAGGTGTGGGTGGGAATGTTTACAGAGCATTTGTAAAATGGGAAGAAAACCAATTCAGAACTCTGAGAAACAACAATATTTAAAGGGAGGAGGGGAGTGGAAGGGAGGTGAGCCCAAAAATATGATGAGAGATGGCTGGAGAGATGGGTGAAGACTCAGGAAGGGATTGTCATAAGAGTTGAGAGTTGCAGAGTATCAGGAATAAATGTTATCAGGAAACATTGCTATTGAATATTAGCTAATTGCATGTGACAATGAATAGGTCTTTGGTCACCTTTAAACACAAGGATGTGTTTGTCTGAGGGAGGGTTTGCCCCTACATTAGCAACTAGCAAAATTTTTAGAGGTCTTTACAACCAGCAGCTTTATAGCCAGCAACCAGCCCTAGAGGTCTTTACAAGTATCAGGTGTTACAATAAATATTTAATATTTAAGTGGAAAATAATTTCCTATTATAAAGACATCTGCCAAATGATAGGATATCAACCATTAGGTAGTCTATCCAGTTAAATATTTTCATCTTTTGCTAATTTCTCATAATTGTTTATCAAGTACTAATTCCTTATCTCAAGTAATTTTAATATTATTAAATAATTGACTTCCAGAATTCTAGCACTCAATAAGAGAAGTCTAATTTATACCCAAGGCCAGATGTCCACCTGTTTCTACTTCCTGTCTTCCTCTACCCAATGGAGACTCAAAATACTCTTACCCAATTGCATGACATAAGGACTGCAGTTCTTTTTACAGGACTGATGAACTCAGCCATGTTAAATCTTCAAAAGGTTTTTTTTCTCTTTTTTCCTTAACCTTTAACTGGTTGAAAATATACATATACATTCTCTCCCTTCTGCCCTTTTCTTTTCTTTTCTTTTTTTTCTGTACTAAATTCACAGCTTTCAGCTTTTCTCTTTCTCTTACAATTTTTTTTTTCTGGTCACACTGTATTTCTGGCTCTTTCTCTCTTTGTTTTCTCCTACCTCTCCGCTCTTTCTGCATTCTTTCATTCTTTTTATACCCCTTGTTATACTCCTTCCTGCACCCACTAACTTACCCCAATAGTAATTGCTGAGTATAGATGTCAGAAACGTAAATGGAGGATTATCATTTTGGATGGGAGGCAGGACTAGATTGTAGCTCTGACTCAGACGAACAGAGCAGCATGCAGAAGCTCGCATTGTGAATTTTAGCTCCAGATGGACTACAAGAACAAACCAGCAATCCTAAGAGGACACACAGACCCTCTGAAGGAAGCAGACTGCTTCTGCGCTACCCGGGAGGTGCCCCAAATACTGTGAGTGCTCCAACCGCGAAAAGGGAGGTCCTCCTCTTCCAAACACACATTCCCGATGGAGAAACTGAAGGTCTGTTTGTAGGAGAAATTTCCAGCTGTACCTGGAGCTGAGTCAATTTAGAGAGCTGAGAGAAATACAGGGGTAGAGGAAGCAGTGGGAAAGGCCCTGGGAGCTTGCTGGGTCCCCAAGCAGGCCATTCCTACCTGGCACCACAGGGATCCATCAGGAGGGTGGTCAGAGGAGCGGGGGAAACACCACAGGGAGAAGGAAATCTCCAGGTGAACTTTGTAACAATTTGAGCCAGGTGAGAAGCCTCCTGGCCAGAACTCTGGGGAGAGCACAAATCTGGTGTGCAGACTCCACAGGTAGGGGAAGAACCAAGCCCTTTTCTTTCGCAGCTGGCAGGTTGGTATCCTGGGGCAAGTTCTCAAGCCTGGCTGCCTACCACCTGGAAACAGACTTGGGGCTGTTGTGGGGGGTCACAGTTAGAGTAAGACTGGCACTTCGGTTTGCGTGGGAGCTGGGTGAGGCCTTTGACTGCAGGCTTTCCTCCACTCCCTGACAACCTGCATGACTCAGCAGAGGCAGCCATAATCCTCCTAGGTGCATGACTCTATTGACCTGGGAACCTCACCTCCATCCCCCACAGCAGCTGCAGCAAGACCCACCCAAGGAGAGTCTGAGCTCAGACATGCCTAGCCCTGACCCCACCTGATGGTCCTTCCCTACCCACCCTGGTAGCTGAAGACAAACAGTGTATAATCTTGGAGTTCTAGGGCCCTGCCAACCACCAGTTCCTCTCCATACTACCATGGCTGATGCTCTCTGTAAAGTGCCACTTGCTGGCAGGAGCCAAGCAGCACAAAAATAGAGCATTAAACCCTCAAAGCTAAGAACCCTCACAGAGTCCATTTCACACCCCTGCCACCTCCACTGGAACAGGTGCCAGTATCCATGGCTGAGAGACCCATATGTGGTTAACGTCCCAGGACTCTGTGCAGACAACCCCTAGTACCAGCTCAGAGCCAGGGAGACTTGCTGGGTGGCTAGACCCAGAAGAGAGACAACAGTCACTGCAGTTTGGCAAACAGGAAGTCACATCCATAGGAAAAGAGGGAGAGTACTACATCAAGGGAACCCCGTGGGACAAACGAATCTGAACAACAGCCTTCAGCCCTAGGCCTTCCCTCTGACAGAGACTACCCAAATGAGAAGGAAGCCCCAAACCAACTCTGGTAATATGACAAAGCAAGGCTCTGTAATACCATAAAAAATCACACTAGTTCACCAGCAGTGGACCCAAACCAGAAAGAAATCCCTGATTTACCTGGAAAAGAATTCAGGAGATTAGTTATTAAGTTAATCAGAGAGGCACCAGAGAAAGGTGAAGCCCAATGCAAGGAAATAAAAAAAAAAATGATACAAGGAGTGAAGGGAGAAATATTCAAGGAAATAGATAACATGAAGAAAAAACAATAAAAAAATTCAGAAAACTCTGGACACACTTATAGAAATGCAAAATGCTCTGGAATGTCTCAGCAATAGAACTAAACAAGTAGAAGAAAGAAATTCAGAGCTCAAATTAACCCAATCCAACAAAGACAAAGAAAAATGAATAAGAAAATATGAACAAAGGTCCCAAGAAGTCTGGGATTATGTTAAATTACCACTGCGAAGAATAATCGGTGTTCCTGAGGAAAAAGAGAAATCTAAAAGTTCGGAAAATATATTTGAGGAAATAATTGAGGAAAACTTCCCCGGCGAGAGACCTAGACATCCAAATACAAGAAGCACAAAGAACACCTGGGAAACTCATCACAAAAAAATTATCACCTAGGCACACTTTCATCAGGTTATCTAAAGTTAAGATGAAGAAAAGAATCTTAAGAGCTATGAGACAGAAGCACTAGGTAACCTATAAAGGAAATTCTATTAGATTAACAGCAGCTTTCTCAGCAGAAACCCTATAAGCTAGAAGGGAATGCGCCCTATCTTTAGCCTCCTCAAACAAAACAATTATCAGCCAAAAATTTTGTATTCAGCAAAATTAAGTATCAGATACGAAAGAAGGATTCAGTCTTTTTTAGATAAACAAATGCTGAGAGAATTCGCCACTACAAAGCCACCACTACAAGAACTGCTAAAAGGAGCTCTAAATCTTGAAACAAATCCTGGAAACACATCAAAACAGAATTTCTTTAAAGCATAAATCACACAGGACCTATAAGACAAAAATACAAATTAAAAAGCAAAACAAAAAATAAAAACCAAGGTACATATGGAACAAATAGCACAATGAATGCAATGGTACCTCACATGTCAATACTAACATTGAATGTAAATGGCCTAAATGCTCCACTTTAAAGATAAAGAATGGCAGAATGGATAAAAACTCACCAACCAAGTATCTGTTGCCTTCAGGAGACTCACCTAACACATAAGGACTCACATAAACTTAAAGTAAAGGGGTGGGAAAAGGCATTTCGTGTAAAGGACACCAAAAGTGAGCAGGGATAGCTATTCTTTTATCAGACAAAACAAACTTTAAAATAACAGCAGTTAAAAGAGACAAAGAGGGACATTATATAATGGTAAAAGGCCTTGTCCAACAGGAAAATATCACAATCCTATACATATGTGCACCTAACACTGGAGATCCCAAATTTAAAAAACAATTACTAATAAACCTAAGAAATGAGATAGACAGCAAGACAATAATAGTGGGGGACTTCAGTACTCCACTGACAACACTAGACAGGTCATCAAGACAGAAAGTCAAAAAAGAAACAATGGATTTAAACTATACCTTGGAACAAATGGACTTAACAGATACATAGAGAACATTTCATCCAACAACTACAAAATATACAATCTATTCAACAGTGCATGGAACTTTCTCCAAGACAGACCATATGATAGGCCATAAAACATGCCTCAATGAATTTAAGAAAATTGAAATTATATCAAGCACTCTCTCAGACCACAGTGGAATAAAACTGAAAATCAACTCCACCAGGAACCTTCAAAACCACACAAATACATGGAAATTAAATGACCTGTTCATTGAATGAGCATTGGGTCAAAAACAAAATCAAGATGGAAACTAAAAAATCATTTGAACTGAAAAACAGTAATGACACAACGTATCAAAACCTCTGGGATACAATAAAGGCAGTGCTAAGAGGAAAGTTCATAGCCCTAAATGCCTACATCAAAAAGACTGAAAGAGCACAAACTGACCTTCTAAGGTCACACCTCAGGGAACTAGAGAAACAAGAACAAACCAAACCCAAACCCAGCAGAAGAAAAGAAATAACCAAGATCAGAGCAGAACTAAATAAAATTGAAACAAAAAATGCAAAAGATAAATGAAGCAAAAAGCTGGTTCTTTGAAAACATAAATAAAATTGATAGACCATTAGAAAGATTAACCAAGAAAAGAAGAGAGAAAATCCAAATAACCTCATTAAGAAATGAAACAGGAGCTATTTCAACGGACACCACTGAAATACAAAAGATTATTCAAGGCTACTATGAACATCTTTATGCTCATGAACTAGAAAACCTAGAAGAGATGGACAAATTCCTGGAAAAATACAACCCTCCTAGCTTAAATCAGGAAGAATTAGATACCCTGAATAGACCAATAACAAGCAGTGAGATTGAAATGGTAATTAAAAAATTATCAACCAAAAAAAAGTCCAGGACCAGAGCAATTCACAGCAGAATTCTACCAGACATTCAAAGAAGAATTGGTACCAATACTTTTGACACTATTCCACAAGATAGAGAAAGAAGGAATACTCCCTAATTCATTCTAAGGAGCCAGCATAAACCTAATACCAAAACCAGGAAAGGACATAACCAAAAGAGAAAACTACAGACCGATATCCTTGATGAACATAGAAGCTAAAATCCTTAACAAAAATACTAGCTAAGCAAATCCAACAACATATCAAAAAGATAATTCACCATGATCAAGTGGGTTTCATACCAGGGATGCAAGGATTATTTAACATATGGAAGTCAATAAATGTGATAGGCCACATAAAGAGGATTAAAAACAAAAATCACATGATCATCTCAATAGATGCAGAAAAAGCATTCCACAAAATCCAGGATTAAAACTCTCAAGAAAATCAGCATACAAGGGACGTACCTCAATGTAATAAAAGCCATCTATGACAAACCCACAGCCAACATGATACTGAATGGGGAAAGTTGAAAGCATTCTCTCTGGGAGCTGGAACAAGACAAGGATGCCCACTCTCATGACTCCTCTGCAACATAGCACTGGAAGTATTAGCCAGGGCAATCAGACTACAGAAGGAAATAAAGGCATCCAAATCAGTAAAGAGGAAGTCAAACTGTCACTGTTTGCTGATGATATGATAGTTTACCTTGAAAACTCTAAAGACTCCTGCAGAAAGCTCCTAGAACTGACAAAAGAATTCAGCAAAGTTTTCGGATACCAGATTAATGTACACAAATCAGTAGCTCTTCTGTACACCAATAGCGACCAAGAAGAGAATCAACTCAAGTACTCAACCCCTTTTACAATAGCTGCAAAAATAAAATACTTAGGAATATACCTTGCCAAGGAGACAAAAGACCTCTACAAGGAAAACTACAAAACACTGCTGAAAGAAATCATATGTGACACAAACAAATGGAAACATATCCCATGCTCATGGATGAGTAGAATCAATATTGTGAAAATGGCCATATTCCCAAAAGCAATCTATGAATTCAACACAATCCCCATCAAAATACCACCATCATTCTTCAAAGAATTACAATAAACAATTCTAAAATTCATATGGAACCAAAAAGAGCCTGCATAGCCAAAGCAAGAGTAAGCAAAAATAACAAATCTGGAGACATCATTCTACCTGATTTCATACTATGCTATGAGGCGTCAGTCACCAAAACAGCATGATACTAGTATAAAAATAGGCACATGCACCAATGGAAGAGAACAGAGAACCCAGAAATAAACCAAAATACTAACAGCCAACTGATCTTCCACAAAGCAAACAAAAACATAGCGTGGGGAAAGACACCCTTTTCAACAAATGGTGCTGGGATAATTGGCTAGCCACATGTAGGAGAGTAAAACTGGATCCTCATCTCTCACCTCACCCAAAAATCAACTCAAGATGGATTAAGGACTTAAATCTAAGACTTGAAACTATGAAAATTCTAGAAGATAGCATTGATAATATTGGAAAAACCCTCCTAGACATTGGTTTAGGCAAGGATTTC
The DNA here is from genome assembly GCF_028858775.2 of Pan troglodytes. Lineage (NCBI taxonomy): Eukaryota > Metazoa > Chordata > Mammalia > Primates > Hominidae > Pan > Pan troglodytes. Next base: position 59,159,598 of record NC_072411.2, on the reverse strand, counting down.
ATGACCAGGAGCCCAAAAGCAATTGCAATAAAAACAATGATAAATAGTTGGAACTTAATTAAACTAAAGAGCTTTTTCATGGCAAAAGGAACAGTCAGCAGAGTAAACAGACAACCCACAGAGTGGGTGAAATTCTTTACAATCTATACATCTGACGAAGGACTAATATCCAGAATCTACAATGAATTCAAACAAATCAGTAAGAAAAAAAACAATCCCATAAAAAGTGGGCTAAGGACATCAATAGACAATTCTCAAAAGAAAATATGCAAATGGCCAACAAACATGAAAAAATGCTCAGCATCACTAATAATCAAGAAAATGCAAGTCAAAACCACAGTGTGATACCACCTTACTCTTGCAAGAATGGCCATAATCAAAAAATAAAAAAATAGTAGATGTTGGCATGGATGTGGTGAACAGGGAACACTGCTATGCTGCTGGTGGGAATGTAAACTAGTATGACCACTGTGGAAAACAGTGCAGAGATTCCTGAAATAACTAAAAGTAGAGCTACCATTTGATTCAGCAATCCCACTACTGGATATCTACCCAGAGCAAAAGAAGTCATTATATGAAAAAGATGCTTGCAAATGCATGTTTATAGCAGCACAATTCACAATTGCAAAATTGTGGAACTGACCCAAATGCCCATTAATCAACATGTAGATTAAAAAAAAAAACTGTGGTATATTTATATGATGGAATACTGCTTAGCCATAATAAGGAATGAATTAATGGCATTTGCAGTGATCTGGATGAGATTGGAGACTTATTCTAAGTGAAGTAACTCGGGAATGGAAAACCAAACATTGTATGTTCTCAATGATATGTGCGAGCTAAGCTATGACGATGCAAAACCATAAGAATGTTATAATAGACTTTGGGGACATGAAGGGAAGGGTGGGAGGTGGGTGAGGGATAAAAGCCTACAAATGTGGTGCAGTGTATACTGTTCAGGTGATGGGTGTAACAAAATCTCACAAATTACCACTAAAGAACTTACTCATTTAACCAAATACTACCTGTACCCCAATAACTTATGAAAATTTTGTTAAAAGTAAAAAAATTAAAAGGAAAAATCTAATTTTTGAAATTTGCCAATTACAATAACAGTCAAGTCATATCAATTGCTAAAACTCTTGGAGGACTCAGAAATTTTCTCTAGGATCCCCACTAGTTTTAATGTCTACCCTTTTCTAAATCGACTTGCTGGCTATTAAACGCCAGCATTAAAGAGAAATAAATTTATTTATATTATTTTACCTTTGAAGCATTTATATTGCAATAATATTTCCAACTGTTTTTATAGCAAATGTACCCTATTTAAGTTACATTTTGGGCTAAAGAGACATTCAAAGATTGCTTCAGAAATGAACTATTCCATTTATAACATCACTTCCAAGGGAAAATGTGTGCTAAGTTCCTAACAACTGATTAGCAAATTAAATTTTGAAATACAACCTGTTTGTTAGCAAGGAACTGCCTGTAATTAGGAAGGTAAATCTGTTGGGAAAAAATCAAATAGGTGAGCCAAAACGCAGAAGCTTGTGTTGTGATAAGAAAGCTAGTGTATATTTGTATATTGCATTACTATTTCAAACTGCGTTCATACACACGCGCTCATCTGAGTGTCACAACAACCCTGAAAAGTAAGCAGGGAAGTGTTTTTTGTTATCCAAAATTTGCAGAAGAGAAAAGTGACTGAGAGGGTTTAAGCAACTTGCACAAGTTCAGGCAATTGCAAGGCTAGGTGGAACCGGGTCTTCAAATTCAGTTTCTTTCCCAGAATAACTGCCTTTAATAGTGGGGTCTGTTTAAGATTTTAATTGGAAACCAAAAAGTTCTGCTGCTGCTGAAGAAAATGTTTCAAAGCTACTGCACTAAATGAATACGGCCAGCATGATTTTCCAGAATGGAAGTTAGAAGTCAAGCTGAGGTATTTCTTCCCAGAATTCATTATGTAGAAGAAAAACCTTTCCTTTGTGCAATCATAATTCTGAAATGGAAATGTGAATGAGTAAACACGCTGAGTTCCTACTATGAGCTGAGCTTTTTGCTAGACTTCATTTCATTAAATCCTTTTGAAAACCATTTGAAATAGTATTATGTCCATTTTACTGATGAGGAAACAAAAGCTCAGAAAGGTTATGTAACTTGCCTTGGCTACCTATTTTGTGAAGAGCAATGCAATGATTTGTACCTAGATGGGGCTAACTTCAGATTCTGTCCTCTTATTTACTACTCACACTCAGTGAACTGCTTTCCTGCTATTTGGAGATGCATTACTATGCTCTGAAAAGAAAATGAAATAAAGTATATGGGTAGATTACTTTTCAATTCACCTGCGTAGACAGAGGCTACTGCACTCTACTACATCAGGAAGGCAGAATGACAGCATCCACTCCAAAGTCTATGTTAATAGTATCTCCTGGAACTGGTTGATATGCAGCCTGCTCAGTTGTTCACAGTGGCCTTAGAAAGATCCCCAAACCATGAACTGTTATACATATTGGATGCTTTGGAATTGCTATTCTGCGTAAATCCATATGTAATATTTGTATGGTTTTGATATTTTCAGTTTACTTAGATTAGTGTGTATCAATTTTGACTTGATGTACAAAAATGAGAAGCATCTCCAGTTACAAAGTATAAAAAACAGTCAACTCTTAGAAGACAGAGGATGTTAATTTTAGACTATTTAGCTTGTTCTGTGTAACACCATTTGGGAATATGGTAATCATAGCAATATTTCTTTTTAGATGCTATTTTTCCTGCCTCGTTCAACTCCAGGAAGAATTCCAACATGCCCTCTTCAGTCTTTTCTCTTTTGCCTTATGACTGCTAAACCTAAACTTTATGAGTATCCTTAGGTATGATACTCAGTCAATCCCCAAACATTTATGGCTCACTTCCTACTCTGGGAAAGTATGCTAGGTAAACTAGGGTAGGATGGGAATGAGAATATTTTCTTCTTCTCCGGTCTGATCTAGGGCCTCTTCATTCATACCCCACAATACACAATCATTTCCAAATGAATATCATCATACCTGTTCAGAATGGGGTGAGAACTGCCACCAACTATGGCAAGAGAAGATTTCTGGTGAATTAAATTCGAATTGGTCCATGTAGAATGAATAGGATTTGAATAAATGGAAAGAAGGGATGGTTGGGGCAGAGCATTATCAAATCACAAGTTCACGGGAAGGAATTTGCAAGATGTGTTCATAAAACAGGGATAAGACTGCTGTTTATCATGAACAGGTATTTCTTGTGAGATAAAAGTGAAGTTAAATTTGGGTCAGATTTCAGACCCCCTTATGTGTTGGGTTACTGTAAGTAACAGCAACAATTAAAGGCCCTTGAATGCATACTGTGTGTTTCAAAGTATTAGAACCTCATAATAAATGTATGAGATATGTGTGATTATTATCCCCATTTTATAGATCAGGCAACCAAATCTCAACAACATTAATTAGCTGGTAAGTAACTAACAAAGTCAGGATTTTAGTAATGTGGAGCTATGGAAAAATTAGAAAGAAGTGTATGACTTAAAAATGTAAAATGGGGCCGGGTGCAGTGGGTCACACCTGTAATCCCAGCACTTTGGGAGGCCGAGGCGGGCGGATCACCTGAGGTCAGGAGATCGAGACCAGCCTGACTAACATGGAGAAACCCGTCTCTACTAAAAATACAAAATGTGGTGGCACATGCCTCTAATCCCAGCTACTTGGGAGGCTGAGGCAGGAGAATCGCCTGAACCTGGGAGGCGGAGGTTGTGGTGAGCCGAAATTACACCATTGCACTCCAGCCTGGGCAACAAGAGCAAAACTACGTCTTAAAAAAAAAAAAAAGAAAGAAAGAAAGAAAAAGAAATGTAAAATGGGGCTATTGGAATATTCATCTGGTAGAGATTATCAAATGAACTGGATGTGAAAAAGGCAGAGAGCCTGCCAGGGAGGCAATTTCTGAAGCCAAGACATGAATGAGGGCCTGAATGAAAAACAGACACCAAGGCATGAATGAGGACCTGAATGAAGAAGAAAGCTATGTCTGAATATTGGAGTGATAAAGACAGAAGACTCAGACATTTACCCAAGGTTTCAACGGGAAGAATTGTGGAAGGATTACAAAAGGGGGTGGGGGTGGTCCCTGCAGGAGAAGGAAGCTTGAAGGCAGGAGTACTAATAGTTGTAATCACTGTAGTATTAAATCTGAAATATTAATAAATGGCAGAAATCAAAGAAGAATCTCCAAATAATGGTAAATGCTATAGTAGTCAGACCCAGTTCTTGATATCTTGCTTTAAGATTGGTAGTGCTCTTTAGTGACCAAATTTGACCCTTACTATGATAAATAATTGTGAATAATTGGCGTAAGGGACTACCTGCATTTTCTTTCATATAGTGTGTGTGTGTGTGTGTGTGTGTGTATTTTTCACACCTCTGCTTCAAAATCTCTTTTTCTTAGAGAATGCTGTTTTACAGAATTATGGTTCTGACTCTAGTGCTCTAATGTGCCTGCATGTTCACTAAATTCTAAGTGCCTCATAAACAGGGGTTGTGTCTCAGTTATCGTTTTATCAAGCACAGAGCCCAGCAATGGTAAGTGCAAATTAAGTGCTTATTTAATGATGATCTGACAGTACATGAGGACATCCTTTTGATAATGCAAATAAAATGGAATCCACAAAAGTCTGTCTCATAATATATCTGTTAAGTTGTATTCAATCTTCTGTGGCTAGAAATTGTGTCTCAAAAATGAAGTGACCTGCAAAAAGATGAATAAGTTAATGCTGTAATAAAGCCAGAGTTGGGGATACTCCTTGAGTAGAGATTGCAGGAGTAAATTAAGTTTCCTAATAATCTATTTGTGTTTTGTTTAGTCAAACTGACTTTTAAACAGTTAAATGATTAATTTTTGTGTCTCCTAGGGTACAATTATTAAACTCAGTGCCCTAGAACAGACTAAGTGCTGTATAAAGTTTAAAAAAGGGATAATGCAATATAGATAAAATTAGAATCCTGAAGTCTTTGTGCATTGCATTACTTAAGAAAATACTTTCTGTTGTAACAAACAAATATAAAAAAAGTTTATTTTTTGCTTGCCAGAGGTGGGGTGTGGAGATTGTGTGGTTAACCTTTGCTGCAAGGCTGAGACACTTTTATTCAACTAAAAATCTTACTGAACCTTCAATGCTCAAACTTTGTTCAAACTTATCTTACTTTTTGAGGATCCAGAAATAAACAGTTTTGGTAAATAGATAAGGCTCTTGACACTATTTTATTTTATCTCGACCTACAAACAAACAGTTTCTTGCCTGAACCCAACTTATTCTTATAATTTCTTGCTCTAAACAGCATGTAGTAGCCTATAACATTCTGATATTTTCCAACAACTTCCCTAAAAGCTATAATCTCAGGAGGCACATATTCTATCTTCCAGATAGTCAGTTATACCAAATGTATTCCATAATGTAATATGGGTTTTTAACTGTTCAGCATACTGTGTCTGTTTTCTTGACTTCCACTACCTGACTTCAAAGCCAATGTCACACATTTTGTATTCGCTGTTATAGTAGAACCCTACTGCTGGTAAAAAAAATTCTGTTTTAATTGAGATGAGTAATGTTAGTTTAACAAAAATCTTCATAATCTCATGACTTAAAGGTTTATTTCTTGCTACTCTACAGTCCTGCTAACCAGATGTCCCTTTTTTTTTCATAAGAATGATCTACTCCTGCAAAATCAACTTCTTCTGCATGTGTCTTCTGGTTTCACAGATATTTCCCCTGCCTGAGGTTACTTCCACCTTCTAAATTATATACTGTAGGTTGGGGGCTCCTGTCACCCAGTGGTTTAGGGAAGGCTTAGACATGCGGATCCAGTTTTGTTTTTTTGTTTTAAACTTTTATTTAAGGTTCAGGGGTACATTGTAGCATTGTTATATGGGTAAACTGCAGATCAGGGGGACTTGGTGCACAGGTTATTTAGTCACTCAGGTAATAAGTATGGTACCTGATCGATATTAAAAATCCTCTCCCTCCTCCCACCCTCAACCCTCAAGTAGGCCCCAGTGTCTCTTGTTCCCGTCTTTGTGTCCATGTGTTCGAATTGTTAACCTCCCACTTAAAGTGAGAATATATGGTATTTGTTTTTTTGTTTCTGCAATAGTTTGCTTAGGATAATGGTCTACAGTTCCATCCATGTTGCTGCAAAGGACATGATCTTGCTTTTTTTTATTTTGACGGAGTCTCGTTCTGTTACCCAGGCTGGAGTGCAGTGGCGCGATCTCGGCTTACTGAACTCTCCGCCTCCCGGGTTCAAGCAATTTTCCTGCCTCAGCCCCTCAAGTAGCTGGGATTGCAGGCGTGTACCACCATGCCAGGCCAATTTTTGTAATTTTAGTAGAGACAGGGTTTCACCATGTTGGCCAGGCTGGTCTTGAACTCCTGACCTCAAATGATCCACCCTCTTCGGCCTCCCAAAGTGCTGGGATTACAGGCATGAGCCACCATGCCAACTGATTTTGCTCTTCTTTTATGGCTATGTAATATTCCATGGTGTATATATGCCACATTTTCTTTATCTAGTCTACTGTTGATAAGCATTTAGGTTGATTCCATGTCTTTGCTACTATGAATAGTGCTGTGATGAACATACATGTACATATGTCATCATGATAGAACAACTTATATTCCTCTGGATATATACCCAGTAATGGAATTGCTGGGTCGAATGGTAGTTCTGTTTCAAGTTCTTTGAGAAATTATCACACTGCTTTCCACAATGGCTGAACTAATTTACAATCCTATCAGCTGTATATAAGCATTCCCTTTTACGTGCAACCTCACCAGCATCTGTTATTTTTTAACTTCTAAATAGTGGCCATTCTGACTGGTATGAGGTGATAGCTCACTGTGATTTTGATTTGCATTTCTTTCATGATTAGTGATATTGAGTATTCTTTCATATGCTTGTTGGGCACATGTATGTCTTCTTTTGAAAGTTGTCTGTTTATGTCCTTTGCCCACTTTTTAATGGGGTTGTTTTTTGCTTGCCCTATTTGTCTAAGTTATTTATAGATTCTGGATATTAAACCATTGTCCAATACATAATTAGAAAATATTTTCTCCCATTCTATAGGCTGTTTATTCTGTTGATCATTTCTTTTGATGCGCAGAAGCTCTTTAGTTTTATTATGCTACATTTGCCAATTTTTGTTTTTGTTGCAATTGCTTTTTTGGCATCTTGGTCTTGAAATCTTTGTCAGGTCCTATATCCAGAATGGTATTTCCTAGGTTTTCTTCCAAGGCTTTTATAGTTTTAGGTTCTACATTTATGTCTTTAATCCATGTTGAGTTGATTTTTGCAAGTGAGGTAAGAAAGGTGTTATGGTTTTGTTCTGTATCCTCATCCAGATCTCACATCAAATTGTAATCCCCACGTGTTGAAGGAAATATCTGGTAGGAGGTGATAGGGTCATGGGGGTGGATTTCCCCCATGTTGTTCTCATAATAGTGAGTGGGTTCTCATGAGATCTCATAGTTTAAAAGTGCTTAAAAGTGTGTGACACTTCCCCACCCCGCAGCTCTCTCTTTCTCTCCTCTTCTGTCATGGGAAGATGTGTTTTCCTCCTCTTAACCTTCCATGATAATTGTAAGTTTTCTGAGGCTACCCGTTAATGTTTTCTGTAAAGCCTGTGGAACTGTGAGTCAATTAAACTTCTTTTCTTCTTACCCAGTCTCAGGTAGTTCTTTATAGCAGTGTGAGAATGGACTAATACAGAAGTGGTCCAGTTTTAATCTTCTGCAGATGGCTAGCTGGTTATCCCAGCACCATTTACTGAATAGGGGGTCCTTTCCCCCATTGCTTGTTTTTGTTGGCTTTGTTGAATATCAGATGGTTGTAGGTGTGCAGCATTATTTCTGGGCTCTCTATTCTGTTCCATTGGTGTATGTGTCTGTTTTTGTACCGATACCATGCTGTTTTGGTTACTGCAGACTTGTAGTACAGTTTGAAGTCAGGTAACATGATGCCTTTTTTCTTTTTGCTTAGAATTGCCTTGGCTATTTCATCTCATTTCGGGTTCCCTGTGAAGTTTAAAATAGTTCTTTCTACTTCTGAATAAAATGATGTTGATAGTTCGATAGAAATAGCATTGAGTCTGTAGATTGCTTTGAGTAGCATGGCCATTTTAACAATTTTGATACTTCCTATCCATGAGCATGGAATATTTTTCCATTTGTTTCTGTCATCTATGGTTTCTTTGAGCAGCGTTTTGAGTGTTTTCTCATTGTAGAGTTCTTTCATATCCCTGGTTAGCTATATTCCTAGGTGTATTATATATATATATATATTTTTTTTTTCAAATGTGAATGACATTGCTTTCCTGATTTTGCTCTCAGCTTCAATGTTGTTGCTATATAGAAGTGCTACTGATTTTTCGTACATTAATTTTTGTATCCAGAAACTGCTGAAGTTGTTTATCAAATCAAAGAGCTTTTGGGCAGATGCTATGGGGTTCTAGGTACAGAATCATGTTGTCTGCACACAGAGATAGCTTGACTTTCTTTCTTCCTATTTAGATGGCTTTTATTTCTTTTTCTTGCCTGATTATTCTGGCCATGACTTCTAGTACTATGTTGAATAGGAGTGGTAAAGAGGGCATCCTTATTTTGTTTCAGTTTTCAAGGGGAATGCTTCTAGATTTTGCCTATTCAGTATGATGTTGGCTGTGGGTTTGTCATAGATGGCTCTTATTACTTCGAAGTATGTTCCTTCAATGTCTGGTATATTGAGGGTGTTTAAAATAAATTGATGTTGAATTTTATTGAAAGCCTTTTCTATATCTATTGAGATAATCATGTGGTTTTTGTTTTTAGTTCTGTTGATATGATGAATCACATTTATCAACTAGTATATATTGAACCAACCTTGCATCCCAGAGATGAAGCCTACTTGATCATGGTGAATTTGATTTTTAATGTGCTGCTGGATTCAGTTTGCCAATATTTTGTTGAGGATTTTTTCATCTATATTTATCGAGAACATTAGCCTGAGGTTTTTTGTGTGTGTCTGCCAGGTTTTGTATCAGGATGATGTTGGCCTTAGAGAATGAGTTAGGGAGGAATCCCTCCTCCTCAATTTTTTAAAATAGCTTCAATAAAAATAGTACCAGCTCTTCTTTATACATCTGGTGGAATTCAGCTGTGAATCTGTCTGGTCCTGGGATTTTTGGGATTGGTAAGCTTTTTAATACTGATTCAGTTTTGGAACTCATTATTGGCCTGTTCAGAGATTCAGTTTCTTCCTAGTTCAATCTTGGGAGGTTGAATGTGTACAGAAATTTATTCATTTTTTGTAGGTTTTCCAGTTTGTGTGAGTTTGTGTGCATAGAGGTGTTCATTGTAGTCTCTGATGGTTTTGTGTATTTCTTTGCAGTTGGTGGTAATGTGCCCTTTGTCATTTCTGATTATGCTTATTTGGATCCTCTCTCTCTTTTTTTAATTAGTGTAGCTAGTGGTCTACCTAGCTTATTATTTTTTTTTCAAAGAACCAATTCCTGGATTTGCTAATCTTTTATATGGGTTTTCACATCTCATTTCCTTCACTTCAGCTCTGATTTTGGTTATTTCCTAGCTTCTGCTAGCTTTGGGGTTGGATTGCTCTTGTTTCTCTAGTTCCTCTAGGTGTGATGGTAGGTTGTTAATTTGAGATCTTTCTAACTTTTTGATGTGGGCTTGTAGTGCTGTAAAATTCCCTCTTAACAATGCTTTATCTGTCCCAAAGATTCTGGTATGTTGCATCTTTGTTCCCAATAGTTTTAAAGAACTTCTTGATTTCTGCCTTAATTTAACTATTTACCCAAATATTAGTACAGAGCAGGTTGCTTAACTTCCATGTAATTGTATGGTTTTGGGTGATTTTCTTTGTATTGATTTCTATTTTTATTTATTTTTCTTTTTTTTATAACTTGCTGAGGATTGTTTTACATTTGATTCTGTGGTTGATTTTAGAGTATGTGCCAAGTGGTGATGAGAAGAATGTATATCCTATTGTTTTGGGGTGGAGAGTTCTGTAGATGTTTATTAGGTGCATTTGGTCAAGTGTTAAGTTCAGGTACTTAATATCTTTATTAGTATTGAAACGATGATTTTTCTAATACTATCAGTGGGGTGTTGAAGTATCCTACTGTTATTGTGTGGGAGTCTAAGTCTCTTTGAAGGTCTGTAAGAACTTGCTTTATGAATCTTAGTGCTCCTGTGTTGGGCATGTATATATTTAGGATGGTAGGTCTTCTTGATGAATTGAGCCCTTTATCATTATGTAATGCCCTTCTTTTTTTTTTTTTTTTTAATCTTTGTTGCCTTAAAGTCTTTTTTGTCTGAAATTAGGATAATAACTCCTCCTTCTTTGTGTTTTCCATTTGCTTGGTAGATTTTTCCTCATCCCTTTATTTTTAGCCTGTGAGTGTCACTGCATGTGAGATTGTTCTCTTCAAGACAGCATATCTTTGGGTCTTGCTTCTTTATTCAGCATGCCACCCTGTGCCTTTTAATTGAGGCATTTAGCCTGTTTACATTCAAGGTTAATATTGATATGTGCAGATTTGATCTTGTAATTTTCTTGTTAGCTGGTTATTACGCATACTTGTCTGTGTGGTTGCTTTATATTGTCACTGGTTTGTGTACTTAAGTGTGTTGTAGTGGCTGGTAATATTTAGTGCCTCTTTCAGGACCTCTTGTAAGGCAGGTCTGGTGGTAACAAATTCCCTCAGCATTTGCCTGTCTGAAAAGGATTTTATTTTTTCTTCAGTTATGAAGCTTAGTTTGACTGGATATGAAGTTATCAATTGGAAATTCTTTTCTTTAAGAATGTTGAATATAGGCCTCCAATCTCTTCTGGCTTATAGAGTTTCTACTGAGAGGTCTGCTGTGAGCCTGATGTGGTTCCCTTTGTAGGTGACTGTTTCTTCTTTCTAGCTGCCTTTAACATTTTTTCCTTCATTTTGACTTTGGAGAATCTGATGATTATGTGTCTGGGGGATGGTCTGTTTGTGTAGTATCTTGCTGGGGTTCTCTGCATGTCCTGAATTTGAATATTGGCCTCTTTAGTGAGGTTGGGAAAGTTTTCATGGACAGTATCCTGAAATACATTTTCCAAGTTGCTTGCTTTCTCTGCTTCTCTTTCAGGGATACCAGTGAGGTATAGATTTGGTTTTTTTACATGATCCTAGATATTTTGGAGGTTTTGTTTATTCTTTTTTACTCTGTTTTCTTTATTTTTATCTGACTGAGTTATTTTGCAGAGCCAGTCTGTGAGTTCAACATTCTTTCTTCCGTTTGTTCTATTCTGCTGTTAATAATTGCTATTGCATTATGAAATTCTTGCAATGTGTTTTTCAGCTCTATCAGTTTGGTTCTTTCTTATAATGGCCATTTTGTCTACCAGCTATTGTATTTTTGTGTGTGTGTGTGATCCTTAGCTTCCTTGAATTGGGTTTCAACATTCTCCTGAATCTCAATGATGTTTGTTCCTATCAAGAGTCTGAATTCCATTTCTGTCACTTCAGTCATTTTGACCCAGTTAAGAACCCTTGCTGGGGAACTAGTGCAGTTGTTTGGTTGTTTGAAAGAAAGAATCCACTCTGCTTTTTTGAGTTGCCAGAGTTCTTGGGCTGGTTCTTTCTTATATGTGTGGGCTGGTATTCACTTAATTGTGGTGTAGTTTGAGTACAGTCAGTACACTTCTTTTCTGGATGTTTTTAGACAGCCAAGGCTTTATGCAGGGTCTTTGTTTGTAGCTAAATTCTTGTCCTTGGTTTCACAGGGGGGATATTAGCAAAAATATTTTTGGTGTTAAATTTTAGGCTGTGATCCAGTAGATGGCACTTAAGTGAGTGGTGACTGCAGCTCATGGCTTGAGACTCCTGGGTTGTATGCCATAGCTCTGAGCTTCCTTTCCTAGCTAAGAGGCAGCATGGCCAGGGACCTTAGCAGTGGTTGTGGCAAAGGGCCTTTCACTTGTCTCTTAGGGTTTTCACCCTAGAGAGATGTGGAGCCACTGTTAATGGTGGAGGGTGTCCAGATTATTGGTGTCTTGAACAAAGAATTGGACAAAACACACAAACAAAGCAAGGAAGGAATTAAGTGTTTTATTGAAAATGAAAGTACACTCCACAGGGTGGGAGTGGGCCTGAGCATAGGGGCTCAAAGGCCCTGTTACAGAATTCTGGGGAGTTTAAATATGCCCTAGAGAATTCCATTAGTTATTTGGGGTATGCACTATGTAAATGGAGAGGATGAAGTAAAGTTACAAAGTCATTTTCTGTGTACACCCTATGGAGAGGATATTTCCTGTTATAGCTAACGTGTGAAATGGCCTTATGTTCCCTGCCTCCAGACCCTATTTTCCTGCCTCACCACTATCAATTAGTGCAATCAACCTGGGATGAGGTGGCTGCATTGTGGGCCCAGGCCAGGGTTCCCTGCCTGGTGACAAGTAGGTAGATAATGGAGGGGATGGACTGGCCCCTTCTCCTTAGGGCAACTGCAGCTTGCTGGATGGGTGGTTAAAACACTCAGGGTAATGCTCCTTCCCAAGTCCAGCGATAACAGGACAATACCACTGAAGTGGTTACCTCTGGGAGCTGCACCTCAGGGAAACACACAGAGCCACTGCTACTGGGAATGTTCAGCAGGGAGTGGGGCAGTTGCACTGCTGGCCCAAGCTGGGAGTTCTGCTTGCTGAAGAGCAGGGGTTTGAGGGCTCATGAGGATGAGAGTCTGGGCTCCTCTCCACATGGTGACTGTGGGATGATGGAAGCTCAGGTGAAGCCCTCAGGCTCTTTGTTTCTTTCCAGACCAAGGGCAGCAGGGCAGAACCATTGCTGTGCCACAGCAGTGGGGCTGTCAGTTGCCTCCGGGAGCCCATCCTCAGGGAAACACCAAACCACTACCCATGTGTGTGTTCAGCCATGGACGGGCGGCTGTTCTACAGTCCTGAACCGGAGGCCCTGTTTGGCAGAGTTGGGTGAGGACTCTCAGGGAATAGGGACTGGACTACCCTCTGAATGGTAGCTGTGGTAGGCTGGAAGTGCCAGTGTAGTGACTAGACCCTTGTAACTGCCCAATGGGTTCACCTTACCCACTGCCTAGACAGAGCTCATTTATCAAGACAGTGGAATTACAATGGAGAAAGAGTAATTCATACAAAGCTAGCTGTGTGGGAGACCAGTATTTTATTATTACTCAAATCAGTCTTCCTGAGCATTCAGGGATTAGAGTTTTTAAAGATTATTTGGCTGGTAGGGGCTCTGGAAGTGGGGAGTGCTGATTGATCAGGTTGGAGATGGAATCATATGGGGGTGAATCATATGGGGGTTTTCTTGCTGTTTCTGTTCCTGGGTGGAATGGCAGAACTGGTTGAGCCAGATTACCAGTCTGGTTGGTGTCAGCTGGTGCACTGAATGCAGGGTCTGCAAGATACCTCAAGTACTGATCTTAGATTGTGCAATAGTGATATGATCCTCAGGGGCAATCTGGGGAGGTTCAGACTCCCTAAACCTAATTTCTAATTTTGTAGCTAATTTGTTAGTCCTGCAAAGGCAGCCTGGTTCCCAGGCAAGAAGGGAGTCTTTTCAGGAAAGGGCTATTATCAATATTGTTTCAGAGTCAAACCATAAACTAAATTCCTTCCCAAAGTCAGTTCGACCTACACCCAGGAATCAACAAGGATAGCTTAAAGGCTACAAGCAAGATGGAGTCAGTTAGGTCTGATCTCCTTCACTGTCAAAATTTCCTCAGTTATAATTTTTCAAAGGCAGTTTCACTCTTTGTTCCTTCCCCTGCCTGAGGGAGGTTAGGATAGTACAGCTGCAACTGCAATGGAGGAAGGGTTGTGAGTTGTCGCTGGGATTTCCTCCTTAGTGAAATGCAGAGCTGTTTCTGACCAAAGTGTTCAGGTGGAGGAAGGGTGGTTGCCCTGGAGTCCCAGGTCAGGATGCCCTGCCCAGTAAGAAGTAGGGATGGGAACCTGCATGGAAAACGGCCTGGCTGTGTTTCTGTGGGGCAGCTGTGGTGTTTTGAGGATCCATGCCAGTCCCTAAGCACCTTGCACTTATCCTGCAAGGTACAGTGGAAGTGAGGCCTGCCTGTAGTCTGTTGCTGTTCAGCCTCCTGGATTCAGCTCCTTTCCTGGGGGTACTCAAGGAGCTTGACCTCCCCTGCCGCTGGAGCTGTAGCCACTAATGCCGGGATGCCTGGAGATCCAAGACTCCTGGGGCTCTGCATGTGCCTGAGTGGCAGCTGTGCCTAGACTGCATGTAGCTCTCCATGTCAGTCTCAAGGTCCAAATGGGTGATCTCATGGAAGGATCACCTGAGCCCAGTGTTGCAAAGGCCCACAGAAGAAGTGTGAGTCCCTGGGGATTCTCACTCTCTCACCACTTCCCTGTGGTGGAGAACCCTCCTTTGGCTCTGTGCCACTCCTGGGTGGGTGGTCATCCTGTCTTGCTCCTCTCCATTCTCCACGGGTCAAGTTACTTCCTTGATGAATCCTAAAATGTACACCTAGATGTTCCAATTGAAGATCTAGTAATTACTCACCACTCTTTCTTCTCTCTGTGAGAGGTGCACACTAGTTGCTTTCAGTCAGCCATCTTGACTAACCCTGGATCCAGATTTGATAAAGGATTGGGTGAAGCAGCAACTGTAGATCTCTGGCAGATCTTAACACATTTATGCCCATTTTCTTTAAAGATAGATGTAAAAGTCTTGCATATTCTCCCATTTTCTTTCCCTACTTGTTCCAGCATTTTGAAGTGAAAGATGGATTAATTATTAAACATTTTATTATTTTTATTCTCATAGAGTGACATCTAACAGAAGATAGCATAAGAGCTTAAGAAGGGAAGGGAAAGGCCAGGCGCAGTGGCTCACGCCTGTAATCCCAGCACTTTGGGAGGCCGAGGCCAGAGGATCATGAGGTCAGGAGATTGAGACCATCGTGGTGAACACTGTGAAACCCCGTCTCCACTAAAAATACAAAAAAAAATTAGCTGGGCATGGTGGCAGGCACCTGTAGTCCCAGCTACTCGGGAGGCTAAGGCAGGAGAATGGCATGAACCCGGGGGTGGAGGTTGCAGTGAGCGGAGATCACGCCATTGCACTCCAGTCTGGGCGACAGAGCAGGACTCTGTCTCAAAAAACAAAAAGAAAGAAAAAAAGGCATGGCTTACTTGCCTGACTCCTTAACCCAACTCTAGGCTAGACCTCCAGTGTTGGACGTGGTGACTTGCCCAGAGTATGGGCTTAATGCATTTTCCTTGAGGAGTAAGGAGCACACTCTGGAGTCAGATTCTCATTGTTCTAATTCCTACTCTATGTTGCCGTGAATCTTGGGCAAATTACTCTGAACCTCGGACAAGGTACTTAATGTTTTTGTACCTTAATTGGATCATCTGAAAAACTGAGAAAATAAGAATGTGTAGATCATAGAGTTTTTGTGTGAGGCTTAACCGAAATAATAAATGTAGGGGCTTAGAATAATGCCTGGTTCAAGGGTATGCTTTCAGTAAATATTAGTCACAATTTCAAGATATAGCATAGCATAATGGTTGAAAGTGGCACTCTGAATCCGGGCTAACTGGGCTCTAATTCCTGTTCCACTCATTCCACTTAATTTTTCCAAGATGATGTTAATTTTTTATGCTAGTTTCTACATGGCAAATATTTAACAAACATTAATATTATTGAATGATTACAGAATGAACTATTTAAAAGGTAACATTCCAAGATGAGTAGTTAAAACAATGCTAATTTCTACATCTGATTTTAACTTTTGGTCTTGCTTTTCACATTGATATTAACATGAAATACTCAATTAGCTGTCCCTATTATGTAAACAAAAGGACAAGTCTATGTCTTAGTTTTCCATTGCTGCTTTCCCCTCCAACACATGTGTAATTCAAATGACAAGAAATCACAATGTCAGGAGGAACCCATATTAAAACGTCTCAAATCGAAACACAGCAACCATTTCCCTAATTAGCCAAGTCTTAAAAACAGAGTATTTGGAAAAGGATGGATTGATACCATCTGACAAAGAAGGAAGAATTATATTTAAGAGCTTTGTTGTTTTACTTCTCACATTACCTAAAAGGAATAATAAAGTAAAATAACATCCCAGGAAACTGCATGGCAGTTTCTAATATGATAGACGTTTAGTGACTTATTGCTGTTTGCCGTGGTGTTTCATAGTTTCTGACAGTATAAAGCTCGCTTAAAGAAAAAAAAATACTGCCACCCACATTTTGTCTGGAGTTAATATGTATTTTTCTACTTGTCAGAGTGTGGGAGGCTCTCGGTTTATGTAATTACAGCTTTCAAAAAATCGCTTAAATAGACATGAGCAAAGAAGTGAAATTGCATGTGGAATATTCGAATGACACTGAATCTGTCGGGCCTATGGGATTTTTCTTAGAAAAACTGAGATGTTTTTCAACTCTCACTTGGATGGGACTATGCTTTGCAAGAGCTTCAGAAACAGCTTTTTCATGTTACTGACAATCCTGACAATGGTCCTGATGAATTATCTGTATTAAACATGCTCCTCAAGCCAATTGAATCCACTCTGTCAAGCAGATTTGAAGAAAAGCAATGAGCTATGTCTTTCCCTGCAGCCTAGGGCTTGGTACCTCCAAGGAGATCAGGACAAGGAAGGGAAATCCTGACCAAACTTGATACCCTTTTTCTTCTTTTCCTAATGGGCTATCTTTTATCAAATTAAGAGTTAAAGCATTAGATATAAATGTGAGTAAGGAATGGAAAGCTAAGAAGAAATTGGGCTTGTATTTGTGAGGGGCAAGTGTACATCTTTGCTTTCCTCACTTATTTTTTAACAGGTAAAAAATAATTATAAGTGACTTCTTCAATATTCTTTGTTTCTATCTCACATTCTACATTTTAACATTTAGTTTCTTTTCTGTTTCTAAACAGCTTTACTTAAAATTGATATGCACTAAATTGCAAATTTTAAAGTGTACACATGTATATACCCATGAAGCCATCACCCAAATCAAGAAATAAACGCATCCATTGCATCCAAAAGTTTTCTTATGCCCCCTTTTAGTCTCTCCTGTCCACCACTACCTTTCTGCCCCATCCCCACATCCCCCGCACGACCATCCCATCCCCTGGAAACCTACTGCTTTACTTCCTGTCTCCACAGATTATTTTGCATTCTTTATAATTTTACAGAGATGGGAATCATACAGAATGTACTCTTTTTATAAGGATTCTTCCAGGATAATTATTTTGAAATTTATTCATTTTGTTGTGTGTACAATTTTGATCTACATTTTCCCAGTGACTAACAATGTTGAACATCTTTACGTGTGCTTATTTTCCAACTATATATCTGTACAAATCTTTTGCCTGTTTTTTATTGAGTTGTTTGCTCTCTTAATATTGAGGTTTAATTTCTATTTTCAGTGTATTCTATTTTAAAAGACTAACATCCAATAAAATTAACTTTTTGGTGTACAGTTCTATTAATGTTATTAAATGATAATTTTATGTAACTACCACCACAATCGAGATACAAAACAGTTCCATCACTCCCCAAAACTCTTTCTAATGATACCCTTTATAGTCATATACTGCCCCATCCCAACCTTTGTTCTATTCTTCATCACTATAGTTTTGTCTTTTCAAAAATATCATATAAATTGAATTATACAGTATGTTACATTTTGAGACTGACTTCTCTCCCTCAGCATAATGCCTTTGAGATTCATCCAAGATGTTGTCTATACGTAGAGTGCTCCATTTTATTGCTGAGTAATATTTTATAATATGGATGTCCCACAGTTTGTTTATCCATTGCCTGTCAAAGGATTCTTGAATTGTCTCCAGTTACTGGTAATTATGAATACTTTTACACATAAGGTTTCACAGAAAAATAAAGTTTTCATTTCTTAATAGAAAATACCTAGAAATATAATTGTTTGGTCTTATGGTAAGTATATGTTTAAAATATGCTCAAAGCAGCTGTCAAACTCTTCTCCACAGTTGATGTACCATTTTGCATTCAACAATGTGTGAGATATCCAGTTGCTCCTTATCACCACTTACAATGAGATGCCACTACACACCTGTAAGAATGACTACAGTTAAAACATCTCACCATTCCAAAGATTAGAGGAAGCTTCACCTATGACAAACCTATAACCAATATAATACAGAATGGGGAAAAGTTGAAAGCATTCCCTCTGAGAACTGGAGCAAGATGCCTACTCTCACCACTCTTCTTCAACATCGTACTGGAAGTTCTAGCCAGAGCAATCAAACAAGAGAAAGAAATAAAGGGCATCCAAATCAGTAAAGAGGAAGTCAAACTGTCATTGTTTGCTGACGATATGATCATTTACCTAGAAAATCCTAAAGACTCCTTCAGAAAGCTCCTAGAACTGATAAAAGAATTAAGCGAAGTTTCTGGATGGAAAATTAGTGTACACAAGTCAGTAGCTCTTTTATACATCAACAGAAATCAAGTGGAAAATCAAATCAGGAACTCAACCCCTTTTACAATAGCAGCAAAAGATAAAATACTTAGGAATACACCTAACCAAGCAGGTGAAAGACCTCTACAAGGAAAACTACAAAACGCTGCTGAAAGAAATATATGACACAAACAAATGGAAACATATCCCATGCTCATGAATGGGTAGAATCAATATTGTGAAAATGACCATATTCCTAAAAGCAATCTACAAATTCGACACAATCCCCATCAAAATACCACCATCATTCTTCACAGAATTAGAAAAAACAGTTCTAAAATTCATATGGAACCAAAAAAAGAGCCTGCATAGGCAAAACAAGACTAAGCAAAAAGAACAAATCTGGAGGCATCACATTACCTGATTTCAAACTATACTATAAGTCCATAGTCACCAAAAAAGCATGGTACTGGTATAAAAATAGGCACATAGACCATTGGAACAGAATAGAGAACCCAAAAATAAACCCAAATACTTACATCTAACTGAAATTTGACAAAGCAAACAAAAACATAAAGTGGCGGAAAGGACACCCTTTTCAACAAATGGTGCTGGGATAATTGGGTGGCCACATGTAGGAGGATGAAACTGGAGTCTCATCTGTCACATTATACAAAAATCAACTCAAGTAGCCAGGTGTGGCAGCATGCGCCTGTAGTCCCAGCTACTCAGGAGGCTGAGGCAGGAGAATTGCTTGAACCCAGGAGGCGGAGGTTGCAGTGAGCCGAGATTGCACCACTGCACTCCAGCCTGGGCGACAGACTCAGTCTCAAAAAATCAACTCAAGATAGATTAAGTACTTAAATCTAAGACCTAAAACTATGAAAATTCTAGAAGATAACATTGGAGAAACCCTTCTAGACATTGGCTTAGTCAAGGAGTTCATGACCAAGAACCCAAAAGCAAATGCAATAAAAACAAAGATAAATAGCTGGTACTTAATTAAACTATATAAAGCTTTTGCATGGCAAAAGGAACAGTCAGGAGAGTAAACAGACAACCCACAGAATGGGAAAAAAATGTTCACAATCTACACACCTGACAAAGGACTAATATCCAGAATCTACAATGACCTCAAACACCAACAAGAAAAGGACAAACAATCCCATCAAAAAGTAGTACAATTCTCAAAAGAAAATAAACAAATGGCCAACAAACATAAGAAAAAATGCTCCACATCACTAATGATCAGGGAAATGTAAATCAAAACCACAATGCGATACCACCTTACTCCTGCTAGAATGGCCATAATCAAAAAATCAAAAAATAATAGATGTTGGTATAGATGCAGTGAACAGAGAACACTTATACACTGCTGGTGGGAATAAAAACTAGTAGAACAACTTTGGAAAACGGTGTGGAGATTCCTTAAAGAACTAAAAGTAGAACTACCATTTGATGCAGCAATCCCACTACTTGGTATCTACCCAGAGGAAAAGAAGTCATTACACGAAAAAAATACTTGCACACACATGTTTATAGCAGCACAATTTGTAATTGCAAAAATGTGGAACCAACCCAAATGCCCATCAATCAAGGAGTGGATAAAAACTGTGGTATACATATACGATGGAATACTACCCAGCCATAAAAAGGAATGAATTAACGGCATTTGCAGCGACCTGGATGAGATTGAAGACTATTATTCTAAGTGAAGTAACTCAGGAATGGAAAACCAAACATTGTATATTCTCACTCATAAGTGGGAGTTAAGCTATGAGGATCCAAAGGCATTGAGAATGACACTATGAACTTTGGTAACTCAGGGGAAAGGGTGGGAAGGGCGTGAGTGATAAACAAATAGGGTGCCATGTATACTGCTTGGGGATGGGTGCACCAAAATCTCACAAATCACCACTAAAGAACTTATTCATGTAGGGCCAGGCGCGGTGGCTCACGCCTGTAATTCCAGCACTTTGGGAGGCCCAGGCGGGCGGATCACGAGGTCAGGAGATGGAGACCATCCTGGCTAACACGGTGAAACCCCGTCTCTACTAAAAATACAAAATTAGCCAGGCGTGGTGGCGGGCGCCTCTAGTCCCAGCTACTCAGGAGGCTGAGGCAGGAGAATGGCATGAACCCGAGAGGCGGAGTTTGCAGTGAGCCCAGATCGCGCCACTGCACTCCAGCCAGGGTGATAGAGCGAGACTCTGTCTCAAAAAAATAAAAAATAAAAATAAAGAACTTATTCATGTAGGCTGGGCGCGGTGGCTCATGCCTGTAATCCCAGCACTTTGGGAAGCTAAGGGGGGCGGATCACGAGATCAGGAGATTGAGACTATCCTGGCTAACACGGTGAAACCCCGTCTCTACTAAATATACAAAAAATTAGCTGAGCGTGGTGGCCGGCGCCTGTAACCCCAGCTACTCAGGAGGCTGAGGCAGGGAGAATCACTTGAACCCAGGAGGCGGAGGTTGCAGTGAGCCGAGATCACGCCACTGTACTCCAGCCTGGGTGACAGAGTGAGACTCTGTCTCAAAAAAAAAAAAGAACTTATTCATGTAGCAAAACACTACCTGTTCTGTTCCCCAATAACCTATGGAAATTAAAAAATAAAAAATTGGAGGATTCCAGTTCCTCTGAATTGGAGGAACTGGAATTCTCAACACTGCTAACTGGACTCTAAAATGGTATAACCATTTTAGGAAGCAGTTTGTCAATGTCTCTAAAAGTTAAACATATAATTTACCATGTGAACCAGCCATTCTATCCTTAGATAATTATCCAAAAAGAATGAAATTGTATATCAATATAAAAGCTTAAACGCAAATGCCATAGGAGTATTTTAGGCATTCTAAAATGTATGTAGTAGTATCTCATTACTGTTTTAATATGCCTTTCCCTAATAGCTAATGATGTTGAACATCTTTTCTTGTGATGATCTATCATCTGTATATCTTCTCTGGGAAGGTATCCATTTAAGTCTTTAGCCCATTTATTTAATTGCATGGTTTATTTTCTTAGTGTTGATTTTTTAGAAATATTTATACATTCTGGATACAAGTCTTTTATCAAGTATGTGATTTGTGAATTATTTTCTCCCAGTCTGTAGCTCATCTTTTTCATTTTCTTAAGAGTATATAATCAATTTTTTCTTTTATGAATTGTGCTTTGTTATTAGGTCTAAGAACTGTCTGCCTAATCCCAGGTCATAGACTTTCTGCTGTTTTGTCTTTAAATTTTTTTTTTTTTTTTAGACGGGGTCTGGCTCTGTCGCCCAGGCTGGAGTGCAGTGGTGCAATCTCCTCTCACTGCCAGCTCCGTCTCCCGGGTTCACGCCATTCTCCTGCCTCAGCCTCCCGAGTAGCTCTGACTTCAGGCACCCACCACAGCGCCCGGCTAATTTTTTGTGTTTTTAGTAGAGACAGGGTTTCACCGTGTTAGCCAGGATGGTCTCGATCTCCTGACCACGTAATCCACCCGCCTGGGCCTCCCAAAGTGCTGGGATTACAGGCATAAGCCACCACGCCCGGCCTAAAAATTTTATAATTTTATACTTTACATTTAGATGTATGATTCATTCTGAGTTAATTTTTATATAAAGTGTGACATTTAGGTCACAGTATATTTTTGTTTATGGATGTGCAATTGTTTCAGCTCCATTTGTTGCAAAGGTTATCTTTCCTCTATTGAATTGTTTTTGCATTTTTGTCAAAAATTAGCTGAGCATATTTATATGAACCTATTTTTGGGTTCTCCATTCTTTTCCATTGATTTATGAGTTTATTCCTTCACCAATATCTCACAATTATAATTATTATAGTTATCAAATAAGTGTTGAAATCAGGTAGACTGATTCCTCTCACTTTATTATTCCTTTACAAAATTGTTTCAGCTATTCTCATCAATTCATCTTTCCATACACATTTTAGAGAAATCTTGTTTATATCTATAAAAAATGTTACTGGGATTTTGATAAGAATTTTGTGAAACCTGTATATCAGTTTGTAGAGAACTGACACCTTTACTTTATTGAGTCTTCCAACCCATCAACATGGTATGTCTTTTTATTTATTTAGGTCTTCTTTAATTATCCAATCAGTTTTTGTAGTTTGAAGCACACAGATCAGCTTTATATTTTGTTGGATTTATATGCAAGTATTTTATTTTATTGGAACAATTACATCTGACATAGTTTAAAATTTTATTTCATGTTTGAATGTTGACCTTGTATCCTGCAAATCTGCTAAACTTGCATTACAGTTTTGGAATTTTGGGGGTAGCTGATCTTTTTGGTGGTAATAGTGTCTTCTGTGAATAGGGACAGATCTATTTTTTTCATTTAAAATTTTATGTATTTTGTTTATTTTGCTTGCCTCATTGATCTCACTAGAATTTTTACTACAATGTTGAATAGGAGTGGTGAAAATGGACATTACCATGTTCCTATTCTTAGAATGAAAGCTTTTGATTTTTCACCATAAAGTATGATATTAGCTGTAGGTTTTTCGTAGATGACTGTTACCAGCTTGACAAAATTATATTCCTAGCTTGCTAAAAGTTTCATTAAAAATGAATGTTGGATTTTGTCTTAAGGTTTTCCTGTGTTTATTGAGTTTATCTACCTATTATTTTCTATTAGGTTGTTAGTATAATCAATTACATTTATTTTATTTTATTTTTAAAATCACTTTAATGAGATATGACTGACATATAAAATCTGTACATACTTAACATGTATACCTCAGTAAGTTTGGGGATAAATATATATCTGTAAAGCCATCACTATCATAAAATCCATAAACATAGCCATCATTTCCCAAAGTTTCCTCCCATGCCCTCTATTATTATTACTGTTTTTTCTGGAAGGAAATGGTAAGAGCATTTAGCAGAAGACCTCTGCTCTTTGAAAATTTTAAGTGTACAATACAGTTTTGTTAGCTAGATGCGCTAGGCTGTCTAGTAGATCTCCAGAACTTATCCTGCATAACTGAAACTTTGTACCCTTTAACCATCACCTCCATTTTCCCAACCTCCAAGTCCCCGGAAATCACCATTCCACTGTCTGCTTCTATAACTTTGGCTATTTTATATTCCAAATATAAATATAAATATAAATATATTTTATATTCCAAAATAATATAATATTTTATATTATAAGTGAGGGCATACAGTATTTGTCTTTCTTTGTCTGACTTATTTAACAGAATGCCCTCCAGATTCACCCATGTGAATAAAGGGCAGCATTTCCTTTTTTTAAAAAGGCTAAATGGTATTCCATTGTATGCATATGACACATTTTCTGTATCCATTCATGCATAGATGGACATTTATATTGTTTCCATATCTTGGCTATCTAATTGTCAAAAGTGGGGTATTGAAGTTTTCTATTATTATTGTATTGTCATCTGTGTATATCTTCAGTTCTATTAATATTTACTATATTTAGGTTCTGCAAAGTTGGGTGTATGTATATTTATAATTGTGTTATTTTCATTAAATTTTTTTATCATTATATAGTGACCTTCTTTGTCTCTTGTGACAGTTTTTGACTTAGTCTATTTTATGTAAGTATAGCCACCTTTGCTCTCTTTTGGTTACCATTTGCATTGAATGCCTTTTTCCATCCCTTCACTTTCAGTCAATCTGTGTTCTTAAAGCTAAAGTGAGTTTCTTGTAGGCAGAATATGTTGTATATTACTTTTTTGTCATTCAATCACTCTATGCCTTTGATTTGAGAATAAATTCATTTACTTTATTTATGTATTTATTTATTTATTTATAGACAGAGTCTCACCCTGTCACCCAGGCTGGAGTGCAGTGGCACAATCATAGCTTACAGTAGCCTTGAATTGCTAGGCTCAAGTGATCCTTTCACCTCAGCCTCCTGAGTAAGTGGGTCTGCAGGCATGTGCCACTACGTCTGGCTAAATATTTTTAGAAATGAAGTCTCACTATGTTGCCTAGGCTGGCCTCAAAGGATCCTCCCACTTCAACCACCCAAGTAGCTGGAATTACAGATGTGAGCCACTGTGCCTAGCTCTAATTCATTTACATTTAAATTAATTATTGATAAGTGTGGAAGTATAATAATACTTCCATTTTGTTAGTTGTTTCATGTTTTATCTTACTTTTGTTCCTTTCTCTTATACTGTCTTTGTGATTAGATAATTTTTGTAGTTTTTTCATTTTTGAAAATATATATATTTGCTTTTCAGTAGTTTTGGGGATACAAGTGGTTTTGGTTACATGGATGAATTGTATAGAGGTGAATGAGATTAGGCCACCCATCACTCGAGTAGTGTACATTGTACCCAGTATGTAGTTTTTTTATCCCTTGCCCGCTCCTACCCTTCCCCTTGCAAGTCTCCATAGTCCATTATATCACTCTATATACCTTTGTGTATGCATAGCTTAGCTGCTACTTATAAGTGAGAACGTGTAGTGTTTGATTTTCCATTCCTAAGTGAGATAATTTCCGTAAAAAAATTTCCATTATTCTAAGTGAGTTATCTCAGTTAGAATAGTTGCCTCCAGCTCCATTCAAATTTGCTGCAAAAGACATTATTTTATTCATTTTTATAGCTGAGTAGTATTCTATGGTGAAGCCATCACTATCATAAAATCCACATGTCTTTATCCACTCATTGGTTGATAGGCACTCAGGTTGGTTCCATACCTTTGCAATTGTGAATTGCAATAAACATATATGTGCAGATGTCTTTTTGACATAATGACTTATTTTCTTGGGTAGATACCCAGTAGTGGAATTCCTGGATCAAATGGTAGATCCACTTTTAGTTCTTTAAGAAATCTCCATACTGTTTTCCATGGAGACTGTACTAATTTACAATTCCACCAGCAATGTATAAGCATTCCTTTTTCATCACATCCATGACAATATCTACAGTTTTTGGACTTTTTAATAATGGCTATTTTTGCATGAGTAAGATGATATCTTATTGTGGTCTTAATTTGCATTTCCCTGATGATAAGTGATATTGAGCATCTTTTCATATGTTCATTGGCCATCTGTATATATTCTTTTGAGAAATGTCTATTCATGTCATTTTCTCACTTTTTGATGAGATTGTTTTTTTCTTAGTTGATTTGTTTGAGTTCTTTGTAGTTTCTCTATATTATCCTTTGTCAGATGCATAGTTTGCAAATATTTTCTCCCATTCTGTGAGTTGTATGTTTGATGATTATTTCTCTTGCTGTTCAGACGCTTTTTAATTAGGTCTCATTTATTATTTTTTAAATTTTTGTTGCATTTGCTTTAGAGGTCTTAGTCATGAATTCTTTGCCTAAGCCAATGTCCAGAGAGTTTTTTCTAGGTCATCTCCTAGAAATTTTATGTTTTTATCTATTAGATTTAAGTATTTGATCCCTCTTGAGTTGATTTTTTTACAAGGTGAGAGACAGGATCCAGTTTCGTTTTTCTACTTGTGGCTAGCCAGTTTTCCCAAAACCGTTTATTTAATAGGGTATCATTTCCCCAATTTATGTTTTTATATGCTTTGTCAAAGATCAGTTGGTTGTAATTATTTGGCTTTATACCTGAGTTCTCTATTCTGTTCTAGTCTATGCATCTCCTTTTTATATCAGTACCATGCTGTTTTGGTAACTATATCCTTGTAGTATAATTTGACATCTGGTAATGTAATGCCTCCAAATTTGTTCTTTCTGCTTAGGATTGCTTTGGCTATTTAGGCTCTTTTTTGGTTCCATATGCATTTTAGTATTTTTTTTAATTCTGTGAAAAATGGTATTGGTGTTTTAATAGGAATCACATTGAATCTGTAGATTGCTTTGGGCAGTATCACAATATTGATTCTTCTAATCCATGAGCATGAGATGTGTTTCCATTTGTTTGTGTCATCTGTGATTTCTTTCAGCAGTTGTTTTCTAGTTCTCCTTGTAGAGATCTTTCACCTCTTTGGTTCAGTTTATTCCTAAGTGTTTTATTTGTTTAGCAGCTGTTATAAAATGAATTGGGTTCTTAATTTGATTCTCACCTTGGTGGTTGTTGGTATATAGCAATGCTACTGATTTATGTACATGAATTTTTTACCTGACACTTTACTGAATTCACTTATCAATCTCGGAGTCTTTTGGAGGAATCTTACAGTTTTCTAGATATATAATCCTATCATCAGCAAACAGCAATAGTTTAACTTCTACTTTCAATTCGGATGCTTTTTATTTTTTTCTCTTGCCTGATTGCTCTGGCTAAGACTTCCAGTACTATGTTGAATAGAAGTAGCAAAGTTGAGCATCCTTATCTTGTTCCAGTTCTCAGGGGGAGGGCTTTAATCTTTTCCCCACTCCATATGATATGGGCTGTGGGTTTGTTATATACAGCTTTTATTATTTTCAGGTAAGTCCCTTCTATGCCTAGTTTGCTTAGTGTTTTTATCATAAAAGGATGCTGAGTTTTATCAAATGCTTTTTCTGCATCTATTGAAATGATCATATGGGTTTTATTATGAATTTTGCTTATGTGATGTATCGTATTTATTGACTTGTGTTGTTAAACCATCCTCATATTCCTGAAATGAAACTCATTTGATCATAGTGTACTACCTTTTTTTTTTTATTTTATCTTGAGACAGGGTCTCATTCTGTCTCTCGGGCTGAAGTGCAATGGCATAATCTCAGTTCACTGCAATCTCTGTCTCCTGGGCTCAAGCAATTCTCCTGTGTCAGCCTCCTGAGTATCTGGGGTTACAGGATCACGTCACTGCACCTGGTTAATTTTTGTATTTTTTGTACTATCTTTTTGATGTGTTGTTAGATTCAGTTAGCATGTATTTTGTATGCATAGTTTCTGTATCTATGTTTTTCAGGGGTATTGGTCTGTAATTTTCTTCTTTGTTGTTATGTCCTTCCCTGGTTTTGGTATCAGGGTGATACTGGCTTCATAGAATGAGTTAGGGAAGATTCTCTCTTTCTCAATCTATTGGAATAGTTTCAGAAGGATTCGCACCAATTCTTCTTTGAATGTATAGTAGAATTCAGCTGTGAATCTATCTGGCCCTGGGCTTTTTGTTGTTGGCAATTTTTTTTCATTACTGATTTCATCTTGCTGCTTGTTATTGGTTGGTTCAGGGTCTCTATTTCTTTCTAAGTTAATCTAGAAGGATTGTATGTTTCCAGATGTTTATCTATTTCCTCTAGATTTTCCAGTTTGTATGCATAGAGGTGTTGACAGTAGTCTTAAATGATCTTTTGTATTTCTGTGGTGTCTGTTGTAATGTCTCCACTTTCATATCTGAGTTTATTTGAGTCTTCTCTCTTTTTTAATTGGTTAAACTAGCTAAAGATCTATCAATTTTATCTTTTCAAACAACTAACTTTTTATTTCATTGATCTTTTGTATTTTTTTTGTTTCAATTTCATTTAGTTTTTCTTTGATCCTTGTTATTTCTTTTCCTCTGCTAGCTTTGGGTTTAGTTTGTTCTTGTTTCTTGAGTTCTTTGAGGTGTGACATTAGGTTGTCAATATGTGATCCTTTAGAGTTTTTGATGTAGGCATTTAATGGTATAAACATTCTTCTTGGAACTGCTTTTGCTGTATCCCAGAGGTTTTGATAACTTGTGTCACTATTATTCATTTCAAGGAATTTATAAATTTCCATCTGTTTTCATTGTTAACTCAAATATTACTCAGGAGCAGATTTTATAATTTCCATATATTTGTAGTTTTAAGGGTTCCTTTTGGAGTTGATTTCCAGTTTTATTCCTCTTTGGTCTGGGAAGATACTTGATATGACTTTGATATACTTAAATGTATTGAAACTTGTTTTGTGGCCTATCATAAGGTCTATTTTTGAGAATGTTCTATGTGCTCAGGTAAAAAATGTACCTTTTGAAGATCTTGAGTAGAATATTCTGTAAATATCTGTTAGGTCCATTTGTTCTAGAGTATAGTTTAAGTCCATTGTTTCTTTGTTGACTTTCTTATTTGGTGATCTGCCTAGTGCTGTCAGTGGAGTGTTAAAGTCCCTAATTATTATCGTGTGGCTATCTCTTTTCTTAGATCTAGTAGTAAATGTTTTATGAATCTGGGAACTTAAGTGTTAGGTGCATATAAATTGAGGATAGTAATATAATAGCTTCTTGTTGGATTGATTCTTTTTTATTTTTTTTTTTGAGATGGAGTCTCGCTCCGTCACCCAGGCTGGAGTGCAGTGGTGCTTGGCTCTCTGCAACCTCCGCCTCCTGGGTTTAAGCAATTCTCCTGCCTCAGCCTCCTGAGTAGCTGGGATTACAGGCACACACAATCACACCTGGCTAATGTTTGTAGTTTTAGTAGAGACAGAGTTTAACCATCTTGTTCAGGCTGGTCTTGAACTCCTGACCTCATGAACCACCTGCCTCAGGCTCCCAAAGTGCTGGCATTACAGGTATAAGCCACCATCCTGGCTGATTCGTTTATAATTATATAATCGTCTTCTTTGTCTTTTTAAATGTTTTTCCTTTAAAGTCCATTTTATCTGACATAAGAATAGCTACTCTTTCTCACTTTTGGTTTTTATTGGTATGGAATATCTTCTTCCACCTCTTTACCTTGAGTATATATAAATTTTTGTGTCTTAGATGAGTCTCTTGTTTTGTGATTTTTAAATCCATTCTGCCAATCTATATATTTTAAGAGGAGCATTTAGGTCATTTACATTCAATGTTAACATTGACATGTGAGGTACTATTTCAGTCATCATGTTAAATGGTTACCTAGATACTTTGTTTTTTACATTGTGTTATTGTTTTATAGGCCCTGTGAGTTTTACAGGTTCAAGAGGTTCTATTCTGGTGTGTATTGACATTTTGTTTCAGAATATAGAACTCCTTACAGCATTTCTTGTATTGCTGGTCTGGTAGTAATAAATTCTCTCAGCATTTGTTTATCTAAAAGTGACTTTATTTCTCTTTGATTTATAAAATTTAGTTTTACTGGATATGAAATTCGTGGCTGACAGGTATTCTGTTTAAGGGGGCCAAAGATAGGAATCCAATCCCTTCTGGCTACTAAGGTTTCTGGTGAGAAATCTGCTATTAGTCGTTACCTGGTTCTTTTGTCTCACTGCTCTCAGAATTCTTGTATTCACATTGACTTTGGAAAACCTGATGACTGTATGCTTAGGTGAAGTCCTTTTTGTGATAAACTGTCCAGTTCTTTGAACTTCTTGTATTTGAATATCTAATTATCTAGCAAGGACGGGAAAGTTTTCCTCAATTATTCCGTCAAGTAAGTTTTCCAAAATTCTTACTTTTTCTTCTCCCTCAGGAACACCAGTTATTCTTAGGTTTGGCTGTTTTACATGATCCCATATTTCTTGGAGACTATTTATTTTGATTCTTTTTTCTTTATTTTGACTGATGGGGTTATTTCAATTTTGTCTGTGATCTCTGAAATTCTTTCTTCTGTTTGTTCTAGTCTATTGTTAAAACTTCCCACTGCATTTTGTAATTCTCTAAATGTGACTTTCATTTCTAGAATTTCTGATTGGTTTGCATTTAAAACCAATCTATCTCTTTAGAAAATTTTTCATTCATATCCTGAATTGTTTTTCAGATTTCTTTATTTTGGTTTTCATCATTCTCTGGTATCTCCTCAAGTAGCTTAACGATCAACCTTTTGGATTCTTTACCTGGTATTTCAAAGATTTCATCTTGGTTTAGATTTATTGCTAGAGATGTGATCTTTTTTGGTGGTGTTACAGAACCTTGTTTTGTCATATTACTAGAATTATTTTTCTGCTTCTTTCTCATTAGGGTAGACTATTCCTTCTAATTATTCTTGAATTTATTCTTTATTTGACTGTGGTTTTTTTAAACTTCTTTTTTCCCCCTTAGTGATGTGACTTTAATGTATATAGTTTATCATAGCCTAATTCAGCTCTTCGTACTTTCAGGGGTGAAGATTCTGTACAAGTTCCTTGGTTATAGAGAAACTTTGTAGGATAGCTTTCTCAGATACTGGTTAAAATAGCAATGTGCTCAGTGTGTAGGCAAGTTCACTGTCTCCTATGGGGTTGGAATGGCAGAGGTCTCTTGAAGCTTACTTTGTTCCCCAATGGTGTATGCTTATTTATTTATTCATTGTTTTCCCAGTATTATTTAGTTAGTTTGAAAAGGAGTCTCACTCTGTCATACAGGCTGGAGTGCAGTGGCATGATCTCGGCTCACTGCAATCTCCACCTCCTGGTTTCAAGTGATTCTCCTGCCTCAGCTTCCCAAGTAGCTGGGATTCCAGGTGCATGTCACCATGCCCAGCTAATTTTTGTATTTTTAGTGGAGATGGGTTTTCACCACGTTGATCAGGCTGGTCTTGAACTCCTGACCTCAGGTGATCCGCCTTCCTCGGCCTCCCAAAGTGCTGGGATTACAGGTGTGAGCCACTGTGCCCGGCCCCCAGTATTTTATTTACTGGGTTTGTTGAAGTTCCAGAGACCCATTCTACTGTGAATGCTGCTGCTCCTTGGGGTCTAGCAACCTAGTAAGTCTGCCACATTTCAGGCTGGTGCTAGGGAATATCTGTAAGTGATCCAGAGATGTACCTGTCCTCAAGTCTCCCAGCAGCAGGTATCAGCAATCCCTCTGGTGGGGGTGACAGAGGAGTGATGTAGATTCTATGAGATTCCCTGATTATAAATAGTCTCAGTGCAATTGGCTTTCTTAAATGCCAATTGCAGTGGTAATGCACTGGTCGGGTGTACAGACTCAGGACCTCCTGGTTAGCCAGGGTGGTGCAGGCAATGGTGATAGCTGAGGTCATGTACAAGTTTTCTCATTCCTCGGTGCAGTGTTATTCCACCTGTAGATGCTGTAATGGATTATGTCATTTGGCCTCCAGCCAGGAAGTGGTGCTTACGAAAGACAGCCAGCTGCGGTAGTAGCAGTGGGATTTTTGCTTGCCTTATGTTACCCTGGGGAGGTCCTCTGGTTTCTCAGGCAATGGGTGGGGTCATAGGGCTCTAAAAAGTTTCTCTCCTTTGCATTAAACTACCAGGGCAGGTGGAGGGGAAAAGCCAAGTGGGGGCTGGGTCAGGCAGGTCTGCATTCTGGCTCTCCATGTGCAGGGCAAGCAGAGACCCTTGTTGGAGTAGGAGGGCAATTCTCTGGCCCCTGGGGTAATGTTGCAGGAAGGAGCATAGCTGCCTCTGCTGCACAGAAGAGTTTGCCCAGGGAGTGGGGAGTAGCAAGTGGCAGTAAGCCTCACCCAGCTCTCACACACTTGGCAAGGCAGGCCTCTCACCTACAGTGTTTGCTAGCAACAGTGAGCTAAATTCCAGGCAGTCTACACTCAGAACTCAAAACTGTCCCAGGCCACAAGCCTTCCCCAGGGAGAGAGGAACCCAGGCTTTCAGGCCACGCCTCTTCCTGTCCACTCACAAATCTAAGGTGCCCAGCTCTTCTGCCCATGGCTGTAACACACTTCTCACTCAACTCCTGGCTTTGGCCAAGGGAGTTCATCCCCATTTAATATTATATTGTGAAATTCAGTTGGGAGCTTCTTTCAGCCTGCAGCCACTGCCTGATTTAATTGGCAGGCTTTCATGAGGTCACCTGTGATCTAGAATCAGGAATGGCTTCCCTTGGTCTGTGCTGAAGACTGGGAATGCAGACAAGGCTCTTCCCATTGCTGCTCCCACTTTTATATTCCCCACCATTCCCTACATTAGTTGCAGTGCTGGATAGGGTTAATGTCTTCCCCTGTGAGTGGGATTGCCAGGTACCATGGTAGTGGTGTATATGCTGGAGGCAGTCTCTTGCCCTCTCACACTCTGTGGACTTACAGTTTTTTGCCTGGTTCACAGTGTAATCTATAACCCGCTGTTTCTTTCAAAGCATCTGTGGTGTCTTTTCATTTCCTGTTGAGTTCCTACATTTCTTCTTGGAAAAAAGTTAACAGTATGAATCTCTACTTACTATTTTGTCTTTCCAAGTGAGAGAGGCATGCTAACACTGCCTCCAATCTGCCACCTTGGAAAAGAGGTTTTTTGTTTGTTTGTTTTATTCCTTTCTTATGCTTGTGCCCCAAGGATGTAGTGGTATGTTTTTATTCCTTTCTTTTTATCTTTTGTGTATCTGTCACAGGTTTCTTTGAGATTATCATGAATCTTACATTAAAAGTCTTATAGCTGTCTATTTTAAGCTGCTAGCAACTTAACTTCAATCACATACAAAAACTCAGCACTTTGCTTCTCCCTATGCATATTTTGTTATTAATCTTACAATTTACCTTATTTTATAACGTGTTCCATTAACACATTATTGTAGGTGTATTTTCAATATTTTGTTTTTTAACTTTTATACTAGAGTTAAAAGTGATTTATGAACCACCATTAAAGTATTAGATTATTCTGAATTAGATAACATACATACCTTTACCAGTGAGTTTTATACTTTCATATGTTTTCATGATGTTAGTTAGAATCCTTTCATTTCGGTTGGGCATGGTGGCTCAAGCCTGTAATCTCAGCACTTTGCGAGGCTGAGGTGGGTGGATCACGAGGTCAGGAGTTCAAGACCAGCCTGACCAACATGGTGAAACCCCATATCTACTAAAAATACAAAAATTAGCTGGGAATGATGGTGCACACCTGTAATCCCAGCTACTCAGGAGGTTGAGGCAGGAGAATTGCTTGGACCCAGGAGATGGAGGTTGCAGCGAGCCAGATTGCACCACTGCACTGCTCCAGCCTGGACAACAGAGCAAGATTCCATCTCAAAAAAAAAAAAAAGAAAAAAAAAGAATCCTTTAATTTCAAGTTGGAGAACTCCTTTTAGAATTTCTTGTATGATAGGCCTAGTGGTGATAATCTTCCTCAGCTTTTGTGTGCCCAAGAAAGTCTTCATCTCTCCTTCATTTCTGAGGCACAGCTTTGCCAGGTATAGTATTCTTAATTGGCATTTTTTCTTTTAGTATAGTACTTTGACTTTAGTGTCACACTGTCTCGCATCCTATAAGGTTTCAACTGAGAAATACACCAACAGTCTCATTGCAGTTACCTTGTATGTTATCAGTTGCTTTTCTCTTGCTGCTTTCAAAATTTTCTCTGTCCTTGACCTTGACAATTTGATCATAATGTATCTCAATGAAGGCTTCTTTGTGTTTAACCTATTTGAGGTTCTTTCGGCTTTATGAATCTGGATGTTTGTTTTCCTTTCCAGATTTAGTAAATTTTCTGTCATTATTTTTTAAAGTAAGTTTTCTGTTCCCCCTGTCTTTTTTTCTTTACTCCTTCTTGAACTTCCACAATACTTATTTTGGTTCACTAGATGCTGTCCCATAAATCAGGTAGGCTTTATTTTCTGTTTTTAATTCTTATTTCTTTTTGTTCCTCTGATTGCATAATTTAATATATTCTATTTTAGAGTTCTGTGATTTTTCATTTTGCTTTGAGTCTGCTGTTGAAGATCTCTATTGAATTTTTCAGTTTAGACATTATGTTAGTCAGCTCCATAGTTTCTTTGTGTTTTTAAATAGTTTCTATTTCTGTTGAACTTTTCATTTTGTTCTTTTCCTGGTTTTGTTTAGTTTTCTATCTGTGTTCTAGCTCAATGAAATTCTTTAAGATAATTGTTTGGAACTCTTTGTCAATCAGTTCATAAACTTCCATTTCTTTAATTTCAGCCACAGCAGCTTTATTTTGTTCCTTGGTGGTGTCTTAATTCCATTATTCTTCTTGTTCCTTGAAATCGTACATTGTTGTCTTCACATTTAAAGAAGTCACTTCCTCCCATCTTTTCTGATTAGCTTCAGGAGAGAAAGACCTTCACCAGTAAACCTGGCTAGGGATTCTGGGGACCTCTCAGATTTTTTCTATGGATGCACCTGCTCCATTCCTCTTGTTCCCTCTTAGGGGTAATTCTTAAGATTTTGTGCCTTCTCTCAATTCTGAAAAGACAAGCCTGGTGCCGAGAAACTCCTTTTATTTTTTCTATGGTCCTGATGTGTTTGAGGTTGAGCATCATCACCTAATCCAACAGCCAAGCCAGCTACTGAGCTCTGCATCTGCTGTTGAGATATGCATGCTGTCTGTGGAGGCTCACATGTACTGTGTGGGATACCATGCATGGGTAAGCATGGGCTGTTGGCTGTGGGGATGATGGTATGAGAGGTCCTAGGAGAATGCATTGACTTGTTAGGTGAGTCTTCAAGTTTTACAATAGGCCTTTTGATGGAGTCTGTAAGCTGGTTATCAGGATCTGTTGGTATCTGTTGAAAGATACCCATATCCTCCTGGAAAAAAGAAGAAGAAAAATTACATACCTGGGAATTTGGTTTTTTTCTCACTTGGTATAAATTCAGACATTTTTAATTACCCAAAGAGGGTTTCTCACACATACACTGTTCTTATAGATAGTAAAAAAGCCTCTACATGGTAGATATAAATCATATCTCTTAGAGGAAGTGGAGTTTCAGCCAGAAATCAGGTCTTTGGTGGGCCCGGGAAGCTTCTCATGCCACATTTGTAATCATTTGAAAATAAGCTAAGTCTAGTTCAGAATGAAAACATATTTTAGGTCAATGTCAAAGCAACAAATTAGCTCCAGTGTCCACCTGTGCATTGTACCACAAAACCAAAGTCAGTTACCAGAAGTTTTTCCTGTAGCTGCTACTAGGAGATAATGGTGACTAGGCCTTGAATGGGAGCATGTTTGGGAGAGAGTTGCAATCTCCAAGAGCAAATTTTGAAAATCTTGGCACAATGACTACAGTGAACATTTTTGCAGAAATTTCTCAAAGAGGGACCATAGTCCTCCCTTACTAAGGTTAGAAAAATACATAAAAAAGAAAAAGAAACCTAAACTTGAAAGAAATAGGATACAGGAATTAAACAGCTGCAGACACAGCCACTGTCTATGCTCCCAGAAGGATAATTGGTTGATTATTAGTTCTTTACCTTACCTCTTCTTGCTGAGTATAAGATTCTTCTCTGGAAATCAGGAAACCTAGGTAGGTGATCAACTGAATCACTTCAAACTATGAAAAACTTATGTTCACTATACAATGAACTAACAGGCTCCAGATTTACCATTCCACCAGAAACAACTAAAAACTCAAACAGCACATATTTTTTAATTATTTGCAAGATATTTGACATTAGGCAATATGGAAAGTGATTTATATGAGATGGGAAGCAAAGAAAGTTAGTTCTGTCACCTTCCACCTATTAGTTGTGAGAGAGTTTCTAGGGTAGTGCATAAAGGAGAAACCAGGTAGAACCCAGTAGACTCCCTGAGTTGAAGAGTCTGGGGAAGCCAATGCATCTAGAGTTCACAGGGCAGACTACTAGAGATGCACAGACACAAAACTCTAGGGATATTCAGAGGATTGCCTTCAAACATTGATCAGAGTATTGATCAGTGCGCTCATGTGAGGAAATTATCCAATATTAGAGAAAGAATGACTCTACTAGAAGGAACACCTCACACAGGGCTATGAATATTGCCTGTTCAACCAGTGTCATATTGGAAAACCTTATAATTGATGGAGTATTGAGTAGAGTACTCAGGTGAGTCTCATTTTAGTAGTAGGCAATAATAAGCCCCAGATGATTAGATTATGCCAAACACATCTTTAAAAGCAAGACCTAAAATATGACTTATAATGAGGCTGAAAACCAACAAAAAATAAACTCGGAATCGATGAATGTGGTTGAATTAGCAAACGATGACAGGAAAATAGTTATTATAACCATATTTCATATGTTTAAAAAATCTAGAGGAAATATTTAATATGTTAAATAGAAACATAGAAGTTATATAAAAAGAATACCCATATTGGACTTTAGAGATGAAAGGCAGATTAGACATTGCAGGAGAAGAGATTGGCTGACTTGAATATAGATCATTAAAAAAAAATTGAAATGAAACACACAGAAAAAAACACAAAAATGTATATAGATCGTAAGTAAATAGTTGGGAGTCAACTTCAATAGTAAATATTTAATTGGAGTCCCTAGAAAAAGACTGAAGAGAGAACATAATAGAAGAACAATTGAGAAATAATGACTGAAATTTTTTCTAAATTTAATAAAAATATAAACCTATATAGATCCAAAAAGGTGAACAAATCCCATGTTCAAGAAACATGAAGAAAACTACACCAAGGTAAGAGAGTAGTGGTTCTCCCAGCACAGAGTTTGAGATCTGAGAACGGACAGACTGCCTCCTTAAGTGGGTCCCTGACCTCCGAGTAGCCTAATTGGAAGGCACCTCCCAGTAGGGGCCTACTGACACCTCATACAGCTGGGTACCCCTCTGAGATGAAGCTTCCAGAGGAAGGATCAGGCAGCAGCATTTCCTGTTCTGTGATATTTGCTGTTCTGCAGCCTCCATTGGTGATACCCAGGCAAACAGGGTCTGGAGTGGACCTCCAGCAAACTCCAACAGACCTGCAGCTGAGGGTCCTGACTGTTAGAAGGAAAACTAACAAACAGAAAGGACAACCACACCAAAACCCCATCTGTACATCACCATCATCAAAGACCAAAGGTAGATAAAACCACAAAGATGGGGAGAAACCAGAGCAGAAAAGCTGAAAATTCTAAAAATGAGAGAACCTCTTCTCCTCCAAAGGTACACAGCTCCTCACCAGCAATGGAACAAAGCTGGATGGAGAATGACTTTGACAAGTTGAGAGAAGAAGGTTTCAGACGATTGGTAATAACAAACTTCTCCGAGCTAAAGGAGGATGTTCGAACCCAACGCAAAGAAGCTAAAAACCTTGAAAAAAGATTGGACGAATGGCTAACTAGAATAAACAGCATAGAGGAGACCTTAAATGACCTGATGGAACTGAAAACCATGGCACAAGAAATACCTGACACATGCACAAGCTTCAGTAGCCGATTAGATCAAGTGGAAGAAAGGGTGTCAGTGATTGAAGATCAAATGAATGAAATGAAGCGAGAAGAGAAGTTTAGAGAAAAAAAGAGTAAAAAGAAACGAACAAAGCCTCCAAGAAATATGGGACTATGTGAAAAGACCAAATCCACATCTGATTGGTGTACCTGAAAGTGATGGGAAGAATGGAACCAAGTTGGAAAACACCCTTCAGGATATTATCCAGGAGAACTTCCCCAACCTAGCAAGGCAGGCCAACGTTCAAATTCAGGAAATACAGAGAACGTCACAAAGATACTCCTTGAGAAGAGCAACTCCAAGACATGTAATTGTTAGATTCACCAAAGTTGGAATGAGGGAAAAAATGTTAAGGGCAGCCAGAGAGAAAGGTCGGGTTACCTGCAAAGGGAAGCCCATCAGATTAACAGTGGCTCTCTTGGCAGAAACTCTACAAACCAGAAGAGAGTGGGGGCCAATATTCAACATTCTTAAAGAAAAGAATTTTCAACCCAGAATTTCATATCCAGCCAAACTAAGCTTCATAAGTGAAGGAGAAATAAAATCCTTTACAGACAAGCAAATGCTGAGAGATTTTGTCACCACCAGGCCTGCCTTACAAGAGCTCCTGAATGAAGAACTAAACATGGAAAGGAACAACTGGTACCAGTCACTGCAAAAACACGCCAAATTGTAAAGACCATCGATGCTAGGAAGAAACTGCATAAACTATCAAGCAAAATAACCAGCTAACATCATAATGACAGGATCAAATTCACACATAACAATATTAACTTTAAATGTAAACGGGCTAAATGCTCCAATTAAAAGACACAGACTGGCAAATTGAATAAAGAGTCAAGACCCATCAGTGTGCTGTAGTTAGGAGGCACATGTCATGCGCAGAGACACACATAAGCTCAAAATAAAGGGATTAAGGAAGATCTACCAAGCAAATGGAAAACAAAAAAAAGCAGGGGTTGCAATCCTATCCTCTGATAAAACAGACTTTAAACCAACAAAGATCAAAAGGGACAAAGAAGGCCATTACATAATTGTAAAGGGATCAATTCCACAAGAAGAGGTAACTATCCTAAATATATATGCACCCAATACAGGAGCACCCAGATTCATAAAGCAAGTCTTTAGAGACTACAAAGAGATTTAGACTCCCACACAATAATAATAGGAGACTTTAACACCCCACTGTCAACATTAGACAGATCAATGAGACAGAAAGCTAACAAGGATATCCAGGAACTGAACTCAGATCTGCACCAAGCAGACCTAATAGACATCTACAGTACTCTCCACTCCAAATCAACAGAATACATTCTTCTCAGCACCACATCACACTTATTCCAAAATTGACCATATAGTTGGAAGTAAAGCACTCCTCAGCAAATGTAAAAGAACAGAAACTATAACAAACTATCTCTCAGACTGCAGTGCAATCAAACTAGAACTCAGGATTAAGAAACTCACTCAAAACCGCTCAGCTACATGGAAACTGAATAACCTGCTCCTGAATGACTACTAGGTACATAACGAAATGAAGGCAGAAATAAAGATGTTCTTTGAAACCAATGAGAACAAAGACACAACATACCAGAATCTCTGGGACACATTTAAAGCAGTGTGTAGAGGGAAATTTATAGCACTAAATGCCCACAAGAGAAAGCAGGAAAGATCTAAAATTGAAACCCTAACATCACAATTAAAAGAACTAGAGAAGCAAGAGCATACAAATTCAAAAGCTAGCAGAAGGCAAGAAATAACTAAGATCAGAGCAGAACTCAAGGAGATAGAGACACAAAAAACCCTTCAAAAAATCAACGAATCCAGGAGCTGGTGTTTTGAAAAGATCAACAAAATTGATAGACCACTAGCAAGACTAATAAAGATGAAAAGAGAGAAGAATCAAATAGACACAATAAAAAATGATAAAGGGGATATCACCACTAATCCCACAGAAATACAAACTACCATCAGAGAATACTATAAACACCTCTACGCAAGTAAACTAGGAAATGTAGAAGAAATGGATACATTCCTGGACACATATACCCTCCCAAGACTAAACCAGGAAGAAGTTAAATCCCTGAATAGACCAATAACAGGCTCTGAAATTGAGGCAATAATTAATAGCCTACGAACCAAAAAAAGTCCAGGACCAGACAGATTCACAGCCGAATTCTACCAGAGGTACAAAGAGGAGCTGGTACCATTCCTTCTGAAACTATTCCAATCAATAGAAAAAGAGGGAATCTTCCCTAACTCATTTTATGAGGCCAGCATCATCCTGATACCAAAGCCTGTCAGAGACACAACAAAAAAAGAGAATTTTAGACCAATATCCCTGATGAACATCGATGCAAATATACTCAATAAAATACTGGCAAATTGAATCCAGCAGCACAGCAAAAAGATTATTCACGACAATCAAGTGGGCTTCATCCCTGGGATGAAAGGCTGGTTCAACACATGCAAATCAATAAATATAATCCATCATATAAACAAAACCAAAGACAAAAACCAAGTGATTTTCTCAATAGATGCAGAAAAGGCCTTTGACAAAATTCAACAGCTCTTCATGCTAAAAACTCTCAATAAACTAGGTATTGATGGGACATATCTCAAAATAATAAGAGGTATTTATGACAAACCCACAGCCAATATCATACTGAATGGGCAAAAACTGGAAGCATTCCCTTTGAAATTTGGTACAAGACAGGGATGCTGTTTCTCACCACTCCTATTCAACATAGTGTTGGAAGTTCTGGCCAGGGCAGTCAGGCATGAGAAAGAAATAAAGGGTATTCAATTAGGAAAAGAGGAAGTCAAATTGTCCCTGTTTGCAGATGACGTGATTGTATATTTAGAAAACCCCATCATCTCAGCCCCAAATCTCCTTAAGCTGATAAGCAACTTCAGCAGTCTCAGAATACAAAATCAATGGGCAAAAATCACAACCATTCCTATACTCCAATAACAGACAAACAGAGAGCCAAATCATGGGTGAACTCCCATTCACAAGTGCTTCAAAGAGAATAAAATACTTAGGAATCCAACTTACAAGGGATGTGAAGGGCCTCTTCAAGGAGAACTACAAACCACTGTCAAGGAAATAAAAGAGGACACAAACAAATGGAAGAACATTCCATGCTCATGGATAGGAAGAATCAATATAGTGAAAATGGCCATACTGCCCAAGGTAATTTATAGATTCAATGCCAACCCCATCCAGCTACCAATGACTTTCTTCACAGAATTGGAAAAAACTACTTTAAAGTTCATATGGAACCAAAAAAGAGCCTGCATTGCCAAGACAATCCTAAGCCAAAAGAACAAAGCTGGAGGCATTATGCTACCTGACTTCAAACTATACTACAAGGCTACAGTAACCAAAACAGCATGGTACTGGTACCAAAACAGAGATATAGACCAATGGAACAGAACAGAGCCCTCAGAAATAATACCACACATGTACAACCATCTGATCTTTAAACCTGACAAAAACAAGAAATGGGGAAAGGATTCCCTATTTAATAAATGGTGCTGGGAAAACTGGCTAACCATATGTAGAAAGCTGAAACTGGATCCCTTCCTTACGCCTTATACAAAAATTAATTCAAGATGGATTAAAGACTTAAATGTTAGACCTAAAACCATAAAAAACCTAGAAGAAAACCTAGGCAATACCATTCAGGACATAGGCATGGGCAAGGACTTCATGACTAAAACACCAAAAGCAATGGCAACAAAAGCCAAAATTGACAAATGGGATTTAATTAAACTAAAGAGCTTCTGCACAGCAAAACAAACTACCATCAGAGTGGACAGACCACCTACCGAATGGGAGAAAATGTTTGCAATCTACCCATCTGACAAAGGGCTAATATCCAGAATCTACAAAGAACTTAAACAAATTTACAAGAAAAAAGCAAACAACCCCATCAAAAAGGGAGCGAAGTATATGAACAGACACTTCTCAAAAGAAGACATTTATGCAGCCAACAGATACATGAAAAAATGCTCATCATCACTGGCCATCAGAGAAATGCAAATCAAAACCACAGTGAGATTCCATCTCACACCATTTAGAATGGCGATCATTAAAATGTCAGGAAACAACAGGTGCTGGAGAGGATGCAGGGAAATAGGAAGGCTTTTACATTGTTGGTGGGACTGTAAACTAGTTCAACCATTGTGGAAGGCAGTGTGGCAATTCCTCAAGGATCTAGAACTAGAAAAACCATTTGACCCAGCCATCCCATTACTGGGTATATACCCAAAGGATTATAAATCATGCTGCTGTAAAGACACATGCACACGTATGTTTATTGCGGCACTATTTACAATAGCAAAGACTTGGAACCAACCCAAATGTCCATCAATGATAGACTGGATTAAGAAAATGTGGCACATATACACCATGGAATACTATGCGGCCATAAAAAAGATGAGTTCATGTCCTTTGTAGGGACATGGATGAAGCTAGAAACCATCATTCTCAGCAAACTATGGCAGGGACAGAAAACCAAACACCGCATGCTCTCACTCATAGGTGGGAATTGAACAATGAGAACACTTGGACACAGGGTGGGTAACATCACACACCTGGGCCAGTCATGGGGTTGGGGGAGGAGGGAGGGATAGCATTAGGAGATATAGCTAATGTAAATGATGTGTTGATGGGTGCAGCATACCAACATGGCACATGTATGCGTATGTAACAAACCTGCATATTGTGCACATGTACCCTAGAACTGAAAGTATAATGAAAAAAAAATATATATATATATATAAAGAAAACTACACCAAGGTACATTTTAATCATAATGCTAATAAAATAAAGAAAAAGCCGTCAGAGAAAATGTAAATGTTATGACCAAAATAGTTCTTGCTGAAAGCATTGCATGTGAGAAGATAGGTCAGAAATACCTCTAAAATACTAGGATTCTATACCCATTGAAAACATCTTTCAAAATGACATATGAAATAAAGATTTTTTCAGACACAAAAATGAAGTAATTCATTACCAGCAAACATTTCCTACAAAAAAGTAAAAGAAATACTTTCAGTTAGAAGAAAAAATGATATTAACTGGAAATATATATCCACACAAAAAATAATGATCATGAGAAAAAATAACTATAAGAAAAATATGAAAGAATTATTTCTAATTATTTAAATATTTTAAAAAGGTAAATCAATGCTTATAAAAATAACTTAATACACAGTTTATAACATATTTAGAAGTAAAATGTATGGCAATAAAACCACAAAGATTAAAAGTAACAAAATGAAAATTTACTGTTTTAAGTTTCTTGTATCTTAAGTATAATATATCTTCCAGGTAGATTGTGATGAGTTAAAAATGTATACTATAAACATAGAGCAACAACTAAAACAGCAAAGAGTTGTTGCTAATAAGCCAACAAGGAAGATAAAATGGAATTATAAAAAATAATTAAGCCAAACTTTTTTTTGAAAAAAGGAAAATGAGAACAAAAAATAGATGGAAAAAAAGTAAACAAGTGTCATGATGATAGTCTTAATCTCAATTATATAAGCAGATTAAAAGGGATGGTCTATGTACCTCAATTAACAGGCAAAAATGGACAGATTGGATTTAGAAACAAGATCCAGCTATATGCTACCTTCAAGAAACATTAAAATATAAAGAAAAATTATGTGAAAATTTAAAGGATAGGAAGCTAAATGCCATGGTAACACTAATCAAATAAGACTAAAATGGCGACATTAATATCAGACAAATTAGAATTAGAGAAAAGAATGTTACCAGAGAATTTAAAAATAACTTCTTAATGAGAAACAGGTGAATTCATCATAAGAACGAAACATTTTGGCACATAATAACAAAGCTTCCGAAGATATGG
The DNA here is from genome assembly GCF_028858775.2 of Pan troglodytes. Classification (NCBI taxonomy): domain Eukaryota; kingdom Metazoa; phylum Chordata; class Mammalia; order Primates; family Hominidae; genus Pan; species Pan troglodytes. The sequence goes on along the minus strand of NC_072411.2, from coordinate 59,116,334 downwards.
AGCAAAACCCGATAGAGCTATAAGGAATAGAAATATCTATAGTTATAACCAGATATTGCAATATTCTTCTTTCAATAATCTGTAGTAAAAGTAGACAGTAAGTCAGTAAGACAATAGAAAAAATAAAAAAAACTATTTGTCTTAATTGATATTTATAGAATCCTATAACTAACACTACAGTATTCTCCATTCTTTTCAAGAGTATATAGAACATTTACCAAGATAGGCCATATTCTGGGCCATGATACAAATCTGAATGCATTTTAAAAGATCCGCATTCTAAAAAGTGTATTCTCTGATCACAATAAAATTAAATTAGAAATTTAAAAAAAGATCTCTGGAAAAATCTTAAATATAGTGAAACTAAATAATATACTTCTTAACATTGCATGGGTTGAAGAAAAACATTAAAAGAGAAGTTAGAAAGTATTTTGAACTGAATGAACATAAAAACACAACATACCAAAATGTGTGGCATGCTAGTAACACTTAAAGGTAAATGTATAGCACAAATCACCTATATCAGAAAAAAAGTGAAGTCAAATCAGTAACCTTAGGATCAAATTTAAGGTATTAGAACAAGAAGAGCAAATTAAATCCAAAGTAAGCAGAAATAATAAGTATCAGAGCATAATAAATTAAATAGAAAAGCAATGGGTAAAAATCAATGAAACGTAAAGGTAGTTTTTTGAGAAGAACAATGAAATTGATCAAATTTCTTGAAAGACAGAAATAACCAAAGTTTACTCAAGAAAAAAAAAATCTGGAGCAGACTTAATTAAAGAAAATGCATTACAGTTTATGACTCCCTCTTCCCCAAAATTAACAACTCCAGGTACAGATGGCTTCACAAATGTGTTCCAACAAACAAAAATGAAATAATACTACACAAACTCTTTCAGAAAATCAGAGAGGAGGAGAAACTTTCCCTAAACCAATCTATGAGGCCAGCATTACACTTATGCCAAAACCACTCAGACATTACAAGGAAAGAAAATGACAAGCCAATGTACCTCATGAACACAGATGCAAATATTCTTAAAAGAAATGAATAAATTTAATCAAACAATATATAAGAAATACAACACATCATGCAAAGTTGGATATATACCAGAAATGCAAGGTTGGCTTAACATTTGAAAATCAATCAAGACTAATGTCAGAAGATGGTGGAGTAGGAGATCCCATCCCTCAACCTGTCATACAAATGCTGACTTTGAGAACCCACCACCGATGAGAGTACCTTTGTGGCAACTCTGGAGTAAAACTGAGAGGTTCCAGCACCCTGGTAGAGCAAAAAAATCAGAGTGGACACATGAAAAAGGTAAGAAGAATAATTTCACTTTATCTGAGTCACCCCTTCATGAAGAAGGCACAGTTTGGGGGGATTCTGCCCAGAAGGCCTCTCTGTCTTCCCCGCTGGGAACACTGAGGGGATCATCAAAGCTGAATCATCTGGAGGCAGGCAGGAGCTAGAAGAAAGGGTGGGAACTCACAGCAACCTAGTATTCACAATGTCCACAGTAGAATTTTAAATTATTTTAAATTAAAATTATTTAAAATTATTCTCCAATAAAATAGACAATCAATGGAAACCAACTCTTATGTGCCCCAGGTGTTGGTATTGGCAGAGCAGGATTTTAAAGTAAATGACGTTCAAAGGAGTAAAGAAATATGTACTCACAATGAAAGAAAAGATAAGAAATCTCAGCAGAGAATTCAAAAACTATAACAAGAAGCAAATGGAAATTCAATAACAGCACAAGAACTAAGTTTTTTAAATTACTGGGTAGGCTTATCAGAAGAATGGAGATGATAGAGAAAATAGTTAAGTAAATTTCATTGCTCTATTGGTTAATAGAAGGCAGGAAATTACGAGAGGTCATTGGTGAAAGATCTGCTCTATAAAACATGCTAAAGAAAGTTCTTTTGGCTGAAGGGGATTAATATGAGATAAAAATGTGTATGTTCCAGAAGGAATGAAGCACCTCAAAAATGATGAATGTCTAAAAAAATGTAAAATACTATTATTCTCCACTAATTTCTTTAAAATACACAGAACTTTTAAATAAAAAAATATGTTTTTGTAAGATTTATAATATGTGCAGATAAATGATTATAGCATAAAGGATGGGCATGAGTAAAAAGACAGGAATGTTTCCAAGTTGTCCACGTTTTACATAAAGTGGTAAAATATTAGCTCTAAGTAGACTATAAAACGTTAGCTCTATGTAGACTATAAAAAGTTAAGGATGCATATTGTAATTCCTACAGCAACCACTAAACAATAATGCAGAGTATTTATAGTCTATCATGTCTTGCATATCCGTGTACTTCCAATAGTAGAGTAAGTCTTCTATTTATTCTTTCCACATTTTCCCTACTCTAGCCCTCTACATTCATTCCCCTGTGGGAGAAGAGTTGCTTAACATATTGGTAAGAGCTCAGGATATTAATTTAACTATGTCCACTAATTGACACGGTTACTGCTTTAAAAAGTGATGTACATCTTTGTGTGATCTTTTTCTATTTCACTGTCTCTGTACCTTTCCCTAGATGTGTTTATTGGGAGGGAGCTTCTCTATAACACATTTGTTTTAGATTTAAGAAGAAATATAAGGTTTTACTTTCATCTCCAAGTCAAAGTCATGTTTTCCAATTCAGTGATTATCAGTAACTTTTACATTTGGAAATATCTAGGGCTTGCCAGGCCCTAAATAAAGTGGTATTTTGTTCTGATTTGGCTGTTATTGTTTTTTTGTGACAAATCCTGCAATGTGTAGGAAGACAGGATTTGGGCATTCTGGAACCCTCCTAGCTTAAAATCATTATGTATAACAGCATGAAACCTCGAGATTAGCATCCAGAATACCATACAGTCTGCCACATGGCATCAAGGACATTAGCCCAAATACTGGGCTTGCCCCTACAGAGGCATAATGTTAAAATTAAGTAAGCTTGATACCATTCATGCTCTCGGGTTGCTCACAGTCTTAGAAATATTGCTCAGCCTGTCAGATAGGGTTAGATGGCAACCTCCAAGAAACAGGTAGATAGATATCAAGACCCCTGGGTTATTTTGGGTTGGCCCAAAGGATGATCCTATCATTGACTTTTTTTTTTTTTTTTTTTTTTTTTTTTTTGAGATAGGGTCTCTCTCTGTGGCCCAGGCTATAGTGCAGTGGCACGATCACAGATCATTGCAACCTTGACCTCTTGGGCTCAAGCAATCCTCCTGACTCAGCCTTTGGAGCAGCTGGGACTACAGGCACACAAGAACACACCTGGCTAATTTTTGTATTTTTTTGTAGAGATGGGAGTCTCACCATGTTGCCTAGGCTGGTCTTGAACTCTTGGGCTCAAGCAATCCACCTGCCTTGGCCTCCCAAAGTGCTGGGATTACTGGTGTGAGCCACTGCGCCCAGCTTATCATTGACTTTTTATTATTGTTTGCAGAGGTACTTTGTCTTCTCAAAGTGAACAGTAAGAATTTCAATTTTTCTTTCACTTGTTCAATATGTTTCTCTAATTTCTCCTTTGAAAAGCAAAGAAAGACCTGGACACTTAAGATTTGTTGTTGCTATTGTTTTATTTGAGAGGCAATAGTTTTCAGTTTTCATTTTATGGTGTTGTCTAAATAGACATTTAGGGCAGAAATATGATTCTGCCTTTCTGGATTCAAATCTTGGCTGCACCACAATGAGCTGTATGATGGCTCAAGTTAAGTTAAGATGCCATTTAAGATTGTAAAGATGGAAAGAAGTAATATATTTAAGACACTTGGAACCATGGCTTAATAAGCATTAGTTATTGTTAAAATTTTTTAAATATGATTAAGATGGATACTCTAATATCAAGCTAGAAACAAAATAATTCAAAATGACTTTAATTCTAATAATTATATGTACACTTTTTAAAGTTAATTTCAAAGGAAATAGAATATTACTTCAACAAAAATGAGACAGACTTCTTGCATCAATGGGGATCCAATTCTGTGCTCAGCTATTATGGAAAGGCAGTTTGGCTTAGATATTCATATAACACAGACTCATATTCTTTTGCACTTCTGCCCAAACTATTTAGAGACAACAAGTCATGGCTGAACAAGAGGTTCCTAAATACAATTAGATGATAAATTATTACTAATTAAGCTCTGAACAGTGATGGTTCAAATTAAAGTTTATTGCTCAAATTGAGGTTTTTTCGATTAATGAAAACCCGACATATAGTATTATGAGCTATAAGTATGATCACAATGTTGACCCTTTGAATATTTGTCTTTATTTGGTTATTGTCTTTAAGGATTCCCATCTATATAACAATAAACCAGAATCAAATGTCATATTAAGTATATAGGGGGAAGTTTGAATAAATTGAGGAATCAAGGTTTTTTTTTTTTTTTTTTTTTCCACATCCAGTGATGCAGGATGAAAATAAACTCCAACTAAATTGGGCTTTCTGTCACTTGTATTGATTCTACTATGAGAAGAAAATGAGAACTATATTTGGGTTTCTGAAATGTGTATGTTTTAATGTCATAGAAACAGTACTATTTGTCACTATTAATTTTTAAATGCTCTATTTCCATTTTATTGTGTATAGTGCCATTTGTAAAAATTAAACTACAAATCACATCGATTGCTTCTATCCTAATTAGCAGAAATAATCAAGTTTTTAAAAATCATCTATTATGTTGTAGGAATTAATTCCAAAATATATCTTGATTGGTCATTGATTTCATAGAGTTAATGTGAGGTTTGTCTTTCTGTGAATTCACTGGGACATGGAAGGAACAATGACTGAGATTTTGACAGATGGTAAAACCAGGCAGAGACATTGCTTTCTGTCTTGAAAACCTCTCTCCCACAATTCTAGTTTGTCTACCAGTGGAAACTACTTAAAATGGAAGACAGAGCAAAAACTCACGAAGGTGATTTGAGCTGGCGGGAGAATATGTTTCTTTAATATTTGAGTTATTTCTAACTTTCTGTGAACTTCAAACCTAGTTTAGATACTCCCTTTTCTGGTCCTTACCATTCAATCACACCTTTGTTTTATATTGATATCATTCTGGTTTTAACTCTGTTATCTATTACTTGCTGCTTATCATATTTATATTTGGATTATTAAGATTTACAATTAGTGAATCTCAAAATCTGGTTTTATATGTTGATGCATTTGATATTTTCTCCTATATCAATGGGCCATCATTTTTACTTTGTTCATAAGATAAAAATGGAACTTTATATAATAGTGGAATGGCACCAGCTAAAAAGTACTTTTTATACTAGGGAAGTGCAAGGCAGAAAAGCTGCCAGCTCACTGTGGTGTCAAGGTATGTTAACTTTTCATTGTTTCTTTTCAGCTTAGGAGTTCAAGACAGACTTGTCAGTAATAATTTACAGAGTAATCTTTTAAAACCTGTGATTCCCTCTCTTATTAGTTTTAATAAAGAGTCACTACTCCCTAAGCTTGCTTGGAAAATTATTACCTATCAGCAAGACAGAAGACAAACATATACAATATTGACAGCAGTAGAAAGTCAGTCCCTAATGATGGCTATTAAGAGGTGAAAGTTACTTTTTAAATAATACAGTCAACCTTAAATTAAGTTCCTTTTGAAGACATACCTTGAGTTTGAAACTAATAGTGAGAAATTGTTTTTATAGTAAAAGAAGCAGAAGACCTGCTTTAATGAATACTAAAATGATAAACTAAGAAAAGACTCCACAGTATTTGAACCAGCTCAATACATGTATCCATCTGCTGAAAGAATTGTTAACAGTAGATTATCATAAAATATAAATCCTTCATTATTGAGAGATAGTGTAAGGACAGTAGAATTCTTCCTGTGTACTGAAATGGGAGTGATATCATTATCTTATTTAAAACAAATGCTTATGTTCTTCTGGTTATCTGTAATCACTTTACATTTTTTGTCCACATATTTAAATATGTTCTGGGATTTGCCTGATTTCAGTGATTATGACCATGGAATATTTTTACTCTTTAGCTCTGTTCTAGGACTCATCAGATTTATGTGGCTATGATAGAGAATACAAATGCTTATGTTGGGAACAAGTACAACATCATGTAATCAACTTACTGCACTATGCTTCATTATGTATAGGCAATGCACTTTGACTTGCAGTGTAATAAATCTTATAATACAACAGGACATTTTATAGTGTTGCTTAAATAGAAATATAAGACAGAAATATGAGATTGGAATGAATAAATGTCTGACACGCTTGCTGAATGAATATATGAATGAATGAATGGAATTTGTTTGCCTTTGTCAGGTCAGACTTGGTTTTTAAGACCTTGCAGAACTGGAAGTTTGCCTGAAGTCCATCTTTCATATAAACATTGGGTGCATTATAGAGGAGTTGTGCTCCTAGTGGATTAGTTTGTTATGTAAGGTGCATGCATTAAAGTTGGGTAGTAAGTCAGATGCCATCCAATGGTAGCAGAACTTCTGAGGAGGAAAATTCAATAATGAATGATTCTGTGTATTAGTGATGTATGAAGAAGTTGAGATGGCCTCTAGTGTAAGACCAGGAAAAGGAGAGGAGGCTTATGGGTCTGCTGCCACTAAAGCCATGTTTTATAGCTTTGACTCTTCCCTGCGGCCATGCAGCTTAGCACTAGATACACCAATTATTGCCAATGTGTTATTTAATTTTTTTAAGCCATCAGCTCATAGAGAAATCACCTCAATGTCGACGTTACTTTTGGAAGAGATGGACAGGGAGAGATAATTCAGGTCTGAAAGCTATCATCCAAATTTACAGCTGTATGTGGTCAAATGACTATTGACGCTTGAGAGTTTCCAATTGCTGGTAATAGACTGAAAAAAAGATAATGTGTTTGATCGATCAGCATGAACAAATTTCATTTAGGGGATCAATAACAGTTTATACTTGACAAAGCTGAGGGACCACATTTATTTTTCCCTTTGATTGAATAAATGTTTTCAATGGGACTGCAAATGTAAAGCAATCGTAACCATTTCTTAACTTGAGGCACAGCTCCAACTACAGTGTTATTGCAAGCAATGTGTATTTAAAACTAATATACAGAAAAGTGGATAGCCAGGGGCTGGAGAAGTTAAATGAAACTAATGTATAGTTTATTAAAACACAGCACATGGTAAGAGTAAGGTTTCATTTTCTTGGTGTCAAGTAATGGAAAGAATAGGAGAGAGACGTCACATTTCATGGTACTAAGCTTTTTGTGTTTTGTTTTATTTTGCTTTCCCCCACTTCTTTTTATTAACATTAAATCCTTCAATGGACAAAATAAATTATTGAAAATATTAAATAGCAAAAAAGAGTCAAATACCTGTGTCTGACAATCCCAGGGTGAATCTTTGCACAGCGTGTGCTATGCTGCCTTCTCTGGCAATGCATGTGTCCACTCTGCTGGCTCTTTTTCCACAAAGCCATCTTCATACCAACTTTAATGCCTAGCTCAATAAATGTGTGTTGAATAAATAAATGGTTGAATTAATGCCTATGGTAGTGATTTTCTGCCAAATGGCCTTGCAGCTGATGCCAATTCGTGGCATTTCATTTGGACTCTGTAGTTAGGCCTGAGTTCCAGGGTTTCTGCATACCATACAAAATGGAAGCACTCTTCATTTTGTGGATGGCATTACAGGCCACATGTAACTCAGCCAAAGATTTTAGATGAAGGAGTGAGATGCTCCACCAATTCTCTCTAAAAGTGATAGGTAGATTACTTTGGTAGCTCTGTATAAAAAGGTATTCTCTGATCAGCTTATTTTTCTTTCACATTAAAAATAAATGGCTCCTCTTTTTAGAATGTAGATTTCCAACTGACAAGCTAAGACTCATTTTCATTATTTTTCAGGATTCTTTCCTCCAAAAGATACTCATTTTTGCCATCTTAAGTTTTCCCTGCTGGCATTAGAAAACACAGATTCTAGATCCACAGCTTTTTCCACGCCTTGGTTTTATCAGTATTAAGTTTTCTCCAGAGGCCTTGGGTAATTCTCAATGAGACTTGAAATTATTGATAATTTGTGACTCTCTTCACAAAAACATATTGGCACGACTTAAGGGAACACAGTGATCAAGACATTTATCCAAATGCCTTCAATTCAGGTTTTACTTAGAAAACAAGGGGGTAAAGTTTTCTCAGCAAAGAGTTTTCTTTCTCCGAACGATGCCTAAAATTTCCTCCCAAAGGGGCTGGAGTTACATCACCCAGTAATTAAGTTTCCGTGATCCAGATGACAAGCGTGCCTTGAAATGTGGGGGAAATGCCAATAGTACGTGCAGCTTCTCGTTCCAGCTGCCTTAGCCAGCTCCACATTCCCCGGCATGTGCCTCCGAGTGAGAGAGCTGAGATGGCGAGAAGCTGCTCCTGAGGAGGAGCCCTGTGCCAGGTCTATTTTAGGCACTGGTGCTTTGAGTTGTTTAAAATGCATATTGTTTGTGTACATCTCACAAAAGAAAATGCCAGCTACGAATGCCCCGGGCTGCTTGTATGTCAAATGATTAAGTCTTCAAGTCCTGCAGCTGAGGGGTCATTATCAATGGTACTTCCAGGTCAGGGTGTACACAGAAGAGTTTGAGGCAATGGTTGACCTTTCGATGGCACTTCAGGGTAACACAGCTTCTTAGGGCATAAATAATCATTTTTAAATTGTTTGTCTGAGTTCTATTTGTTTAAGAATGCAAATGTATTATAACGTATGTGACTTACAGATATTCTTTTGGGAAGGGAAAAGCAGTTTCCACAGATAGAATTTCTCTCTCTAACTTTCTAAATGAAACACCTAATGAAGAGAAGTAAATGACAGAATAAATAATAGAGGTGAGTCAGTTATACTCTGCTGTTTTGTAGTTTGGGGTGATCACTAAAATTGTACAGTTTTCTTGTAAAGTGTGAGCTTCCTCAATATTACAAAACAATCTTTGTGGTCTTCCACATATATTAGCTAAACTTTAAATGGCTTGATAATGCTTTAAAAATCTTCCAACTATTTATACACTGTATGCCTTTAAAACAAAGATTTTTAGGGGGTGGGTTCTTGAGGAAAGAAGTATTTGACTGTAGGTCATAAGACCCCCCATTCCAGAGAGGCTCCTGCCCCCTACCCAGAAGTAAGGAATGCTGCACAGAAAGGCCAGGAAGAATCTAAACAGACAGGCCTTACTGGGTTTTCCCACTCAGTCTATTAGCATTAGATCATACCCTTTTTGTCCAATCATATTCGCACATGCTATACATACTTTGTTGAACCTAAGTATAAAAATGGACTGTTTCCTTCATCTTTGTGTCTTCATTCTAAAGGCTCCCAAGTCATGTAAAATTAGAATCAAATAAATTCGTATTTGCCTTTAAAAAAATAGTATCCATACTATATTTATTCTGAACTAAATTGACTTCCAATGTCACTGCACTCTTTGCATTTGTAGAAGTATAAAAGATGAATATGGAGTACAACAGTAAAATTTCAATAATGATTTCAATCAGCTTCAGTCTACTGTTATCTCCTGAACTTCTACTATTCTTAACACACTGTGAAAGGTTAAAAAAAAACTTTCTGAGCTTATAACTAGAGAAATAAGGCAGAGAGGATCCTAGATATACAGTGTGGAGCAACAATTATTTTTTCTAAATTAATTATTTAAAGTGATTATTTGATGGTGCATGAGTGATACACTTCTGTTTTAGTGAAAATTCACAATGGCCTTTCAGATGGCATGAGGTCTCTGAACAATAGAGATAAAACATGGCTTTACATGACAATAACTATTGCAATAGTTATGGTGACAACTTAAACAACAGCAATGATAAATGTGTAGTGGTACAAATACAATGGAAATTTATATGTTGGCTCCATAAAATCCTAAACAGGTGTTTTGGATTGGTGGTTGGCTCTCTCCTAAGTGATGATTCAGGGAACCAGAGTCCTTTCACTCCGTGGCTTTGCCTTCTGCAGCATAGCACCCAAACACAACTGAGCTCCCCTACTGCACTGGCAGAAAGGGAAAGGTTATGGAGGGCCTTGTGTGGGGGAGGCTTTTGTAGGTGATGCACTTCCACTAAAAAGGGATGGGCTAGAGCTTAGTTTAGTGGCCACAACCAACAGCAAGGAAGAGAGAGAAATACAGTCTGCTTGAATATAGAGGAAGAAAAACAAGAAGAAGATTTGGTGAACAGCTAGCCAGTTTCTGGCACAGCTATGATTCTTCAAAATGACATGACATCACTATTTGTTCTAGCAACAATAAACTCTATGGTTAATGTGATAACTTGCATGGCAATCCTTAGAAGAAATGCATTTGTTTCTTTCAAAGTAAGACATTTTGAATAACTACACTTTGATCTATCTGAAGTGATACATACACACTCTTGGAAGGAGTTATGGCAAAGGTCCCAGCCCTCTTGGAGAATTGCTGCAACTGTGGAGAGAGGTGATGGAAGCAGAAATCAGCTCTACTGCTACCTTATGTTGGGTCTCTGGCTTCCAGACAGCCCTAGTTTCTACCCAGACCCAAAGAATGGTCATGCTTGAAAGCAAGTGATCCTATCGAATATGTTTCTATTGACTCGGCTACTGAGCTATTTAGGCAAGAAGTGGTAAGCATTTTTTAAAAATCTCTTTTTATTGGCTAATTCTGTTTTTCCCTTTATCTTTAAATATCATCTAATATAATCAATTTTATATGTAGGCAAACAGCAGTGGCATGGGTGCATTTAAAATAATACATCTAGCTGGATCATTAGTATTTAGGATCTTTTATTTATCATTTAAAGAACTTTATACTCAAAACAGTTCTGGAAGTATTACTATTGTTAAACCTCTTATATTTGCAACTCTACATCTCTGAATTGCCTCAGCCAAGAATTTTCTTGTCCTTTCTTTTCTTCTTTCTCATCTCTCTCTGATGTTCCTTAACCCCTGCCCCTTAGACTAATAAATTAAGTTCCCAGTATGTGGAGGTGCTGTCTGTTCCTGAGCTGTAATGAATGTCTCCTCATTAATCAAAGAGCAAAGATCCTGATGGAGATGTCCCCTTTTCTTCATGAACCAGGTGTCACAATGCTATGTCAGAGGCTTGTACTAGGTCTTCAATTTCTATTTCTTGTCCATAGCACCCAAGTAAAATCCACAAGAAAAGCACAAACATTATATAAACAATAACCAAAATGAAATCAGTGAGAATAAGAGTCTATTCTGGTTTCATAAATTTAAAAACATTAAACTATGTTCTTTAGAGCAATGGGAGTCCTTTAGTAATTACTCTTTATCTATGTATTTCACCTATTACACATAAGGTTATGAAATTTCTTTGAAACACTGAAAAATACAATTAGTATTTGTTATAATGAGATTGATTTAGTAACGTGCTAAATTTATTTTATCCCTCTAGACCTCAGGGCATATATTATGAATATCTGTTGATTCCTTGATTTCAAAATATATAATAATAAATAAGATTTTAAAAGGTAATTGCTTCTCTAGTCATTTGGTTAAGGCACTTTTGAAAAAAATATATATATATATTTGGTTTTGGCTCTTTTTGGGGGGCGGATGATGAAGTTTTGCTCTTGTTTCCCTGGCTAGAGTGCAATAGCATGACCTTGGCTCATTGCAACCTCCACCTCCCAGGTCCAAGCAATTCTCCTGCCTCGGCCTCCCGTGTAGCTAGGATTACAGGTGTGTGCCATTATGCCTGGCTGATTATGTGTTTTTAGTAGAGATGGGGTTTCTCCACATTCATCAGGCTGGTCTTGAACTCCTGGCCTCAGGTGATCCACCCGCCTTGGCCTCCCAAAGTGCTGGGATTACAGGTGTGAGCCACTGTGCCTGGTCTTTGAAATAAAAATATTTTTAACTAAAACTAAAAGTTTTTTATGTGAGTGAAAAATCACAGGCTCCTGAACATGCAGACACTGTTGGCATGGATTTATTTTCCCCAGAAGTCCAGTATTAGTTGCTATGTGGCTGGTGTCTGCTGTGACTTCAGGTTGCTAAGAGGTGATCGGTTCTACTGTTGCCGTGCAGAAGTTTCTTCCTGGTATTTCTTGGGAGAATTATAATTTCTCTGAATCCCAAATCCTGAGAAAAGTTAGTTCAGAAATCAGAAAAATGGGAAAAAATATAATTCTACAAAATTAAAGCTAAACAATCAACATAAAACATTACAGAGACAACTTAAAATTGAAATGCAGAAAATGCTGATATGAGGAGTCCAAGAATAAAGTTGATATTTCCTAGAACCAGGACAGGAACCAGGAGAAGAAAAGTGGTCAAGAATGTAATGAATCAGTCTTGCTTAGTTATAGAGTTGCCGGGTTATAAATGTGTGTTCGTGGTCCTGTTTGTAGCTTTGGTGTGTCATTCCTGCAAATAAAAATTTGTAAGTTCATACACATAGTATACTTTATATAAATCCTGTGATTGATGCTACAAAAATAAACAAATTTGGGAAGCAAAATAAGTCCTAAATTGGTAAATTAGGTAAATTATGCGTTTGAGTCTGTGTAGTGCCCCAGCCAAGAATTTTCTTGTCCTTTCTTTTCTTGCGTAAACCAAAAAGTATTTGAGACAGGTCTCAATCAATATAGAGGTTTATTTTGCCAAGGTTAAGAACTATGGCCTGTGATGCAGTCTCAGGAGGTCCTAAGAATTTGTGCCCAAGGTAGTTGGGTTACAGCTTGGTTTTATACATTTTAGGGAGACAGAAGTTACAGGCATATACATAAATCAATGCATAGAAGGTATACATTGGTTTGTACTAGAAAGATGGGACATCTCAAAGAAGGGGCTCACAGGTGATAGGTGGATTCAAAAATTTTTCTGTTAGGCAATTGGTTGAAGAAGTTAACCTTTGCCTGAGGAATTGAAGTCAGCATAAATAAATGTTTGAGTTAAGGTAAGGGGGATTGTGGAAGCCAAGGTTCTTGTCATGTAGATAGAGCCACTAAGTAGGGGCCTTCAGAGAGAATAGATAGTAGAAGCCTCTTATCACACCTTTAAAGGTGTCAGACTCTCTGGAAAAGACCTAGTAGGAAAGGAGATTCTCTACAGAATGCAAATTTCCCCCAGTAGAGACCACTTTGCAGGGCTATTTCAAAATATGTCAAAGAAATATACTTTGGGTTAAAATACTTTAATTTCCCTCAGGGCCTGCTGTCTGTCATGTGATACTAAACCAGAGTTGGGTTCCAACTGGTGTCTTATTGCTGCAAAGACTCTGTTTTGTCCGTCTTATGATCTCTGTTTTAATGTTAATGTTAATGTTGATCTGCTGTGCCTAAACTCCAAAGGGAGGTGGGTATAAGGAAGCATGTCCAAACCCTCCTCCCATCACGGCCTTCACTAGTTTTTCAGGTTCTTTGGGATCCCCTTGACCAAGATGGGGATCCATCCATTCAGTCAGTTGAGGGGCTTAGAATTTTATTTTTGGTTTATACTTGCTAGGAGATGATAATGTTACTTTTTTCAAATATCACGTAGTAATAGTCACTGGGATTTTCCAGTGTTTGAATATATTCTATAGGTTACAGTTCTTTGTAAATAATGTTAAACTTCATAATTTTTATTTATTAGGCATTTGTATTTCTAATATCAAGTAAAGAGTAAAGAATGTTGGAAGTATTTTAAGAAAAATAAAGGAAAGCAGTAAGCTCGTCAGATATGTTTCAAATCACAATAACACATTCATTTATTTTTTTTAAACAAAAGTTTTTGAAACTTTTGGTATAACCCTATTACAGCAAAAGTGATTTATATTTATAGTTATGGTGATTCATTACTATTACATAAAGAAAATGTGATGAAAAATGCACAGCAACATGATTCTGAATATTCTTGTGAACTTGGGGGAATTCAAATTTTAAATTCTCAGATTCTAAAGATGAGTGTCTATTGGAAATTTGGAAATTTTAATCTATTCTCACAGTAAATTGAAGTGAAGGAGTACATCTAAACTCGGCAGATAGATTGAACAATTGAATCTCTATGGTGCAGTTTGAGTATTTTCTTTCTTTTTTGGTTTTTTTTTTAGACAGCGTCTCGCTCTGTTGCCTAGGCTGGAGTGCAGTGGCGTGACCTCAGCTTACTGCAACCTTCCACCTCCTGGGTTCAAGTGATTCTCTGGCTCAGCCTCCTGAGTAGCTAGGACCACAGGCGCCTGCCACCACGCCTGACTAATTTTTGCATTTTGAGTAGAGACGGGGTTTCACCATCTTGGCCAGGCTGGTCTTGAGATCCTGATGCCCGCCTCTGCCTCCCAAAGTGCTGGGATTACAGGCGTGAGCCACCTCACCAGGCCAGTTTGACTATTTTCTAACTGCTTAATGCAAATTAATGTTTTTAACTCTAGTGATACCATTATGGGGGAGTTGAGATACTATTTTTCTCTGTGAGGATCAGATAAACATTCTAAAGCTGATGTGAGGTGCTGTAAAGGAAGGTACACACCCTTTGACTCACAAGAGGTCCAAGTTACACCAAGTCCATTTCTTAGAAGAACAGAGGTCTTTCTGCTCTTGATGCCCCTAGGAGACATTCCTTTGCAGGCCTTCCTCTTTTGGATGGAGCTAGACTGGTGTGAAATTACATGATTGGCTGGGTACAGGGCAGCTTTATAGACCTGAACTCAGTCGCTGAAGAGTTATTCTAAGGCTGGAAGCACTGGGAAATGACAAGCAGCTTTTAGCTGCATGGGCATCCTTTAATTCTCCATCTAAGTTGTTTGTACTTCATTAAATGATCAGCAAGTCCCATCAGGCTTGAGTGGGAGTCTCTAAGAAGACCAAGAGAAGGATTCTATGGAAACTCAGGGTGCTTTACAATTCTTTCACTACGTGAAATAAGATCAAGATGAAATGAGGCATTTTGCCATTGTGGCAAGTAAGCTGGAATGAAAATGAGGAGAGACCCAAGCTCTAGCCTTGGTTCAATGTGCCATGGACTAAGTCAGGTACTCTTCCCTGACTTTGAAGATCTTGTTCACAAAATAAGAGGTTGAGCTGGATGCTCTTTGTGAATGATTGTATCACATAAGGACTTTGATTTTAACTGCTGTGGCCTTGGTACAGGTCGTTAGTTATTCCACCTTGACTATGCCAATTATCTCCTGGTTTCCAGTCTCTCATTACTTCATCTTCCACATTTCTGTAGATTTCACTACTGTGTTTCCAACTCTTCAATTAATTCCAACTTCCTATAAAATAAAGTAAATTTATTTTGTGTGTCATTTAAAGCCCTTTATCATTTGTTCTCATTTATATCTCCAGCCTCATTTCTCTTTACCTCATGTAATATGCCATGGTTACACCTTCCCACTCCACACAAAAGATGAAAATATGTGAAACTGACTAATTTTCCTCCAGCTCTATCCTTTGTTTTGTCTTGTATATAATTATATCAGTTACTACAATTGAAAATAATTCCTTTATTCATTTTTGCATCTAATATTCCTTCATTCATTCTATAAAATCCAAATGAAATCTATTCTTTAATTTCCTTCCATAAGAAGAGTTGATTATTTCTGATGTTATGACACTATTATATCTAGCACATACTTCTATGTGATTGTACTATATTAAATTTCTTTGTTCACACAGCTTTTTCCTTATAGGTAGTCAATGAATCATATTTATTTTTGTGTATCTAGTTTCTTATTTATCTAGTGGTTGCTACTTAGTGGGTCCTCAATCCATGTTGTTTAATGGAGCTAACATTAATAGGTGTAAGTTTTGTAAAGACAGAGTCCATGACTATTTTCTTCACTATTGTATGCTCAGTACTAAACACGACATCTGAAACAGAATAGGTGCTCAATAAATATCTGTTAAACAAATGAATGATAAATGGATTAACAAATGTAATAATAGTTTTGTGTTTGAGGATATCAATCCAAGTTTTTTTAATCTCAGTTATAATTATTACCACTATTCTCCTATGATACTTTTTAATTAGTAGATTATGTTAATATGTTGGAAATATAATTTATTTTGAAATATAGTATTAGTTTAAGTTGAAAGAGAAGACAGCTAAATTTAAAAATTTGAGTTCTCCCTTTAAGTCATTAATACTTAGAAAACGGTCTTCAAATCTCATCCTTTTATGCCTCTCATTATGTACCACATTAAAGGTCAGGATTTTAACCCTTGTTCTGCCATGTGTGTGCTTTATTACCAATTTCTTACGTTGCCTTAAGCCTGTGTAATCTTGATTAGTTTTCTCATTTTAAAAATGGAGATGTTAATTCCTATTCACTTTGTAGGGATGATGTGTAGCATAGCAAAGTAGTTTATCCATAAAGTGCCATACAAAGAAAATAATTTTTTTCTAAACATAGATATACCCAATTGTATAGTTGCTCTTCATGACCAAACCAAGTCCCCTTTCTAAACCTGAATATTGTTTCAAGAAGTTCCTGTCCTGTGAAAATGAAAATTACCATTTACCTCCATATGTGAAAGATTGGTATGTTCTCTTTAATATTGAGTGATTCAATATTTTCAATTTCCTCTTCTTCATATGTATTAGTCATCTCGGGCTGCCATAATAAAATACCATAGACTGGCTGGCTTAAACAAATTTATTTCTCTGCTGGGGATGGTGGCTCATGCTGTAATCCCAGCACTTTGGGAGGCTAAGGCAGGTGGATTGCCTGAGGTCAGGAGTTCAAGATCAGCCTGGCCAATATGGTGAAATCTTGTCTCTACTAAAAATCCAAAAATTAGACGGGTGTGGTAGCAGGCTCCTGTAATCCCAGCTATTCAGGAAGCTGAGGCAGGAGAATCACTTGAACCTGGGAGACAGAGGTTACAATTAGCCGAGATTGCACCATTGCACTCCGGCCTGGGCGACAGAGTGAGATTCTATCTCAAAAAAAAAAAAAAAAAAGAAAAGAAAAGAAAGAAATTTATTCTTACAGTTCTGGAGGGTGGTACATCCAGGGACAGGGTACCAGCATAGTCAGGTTCTGGTAAGGACTGTTTGGCTTGCAGGCTGCTGCCTTCCTGCTGTGTCCTCACACAGCAGAGAAAGCTAGCAGCTCTCTGGTGTCTCCTCTTATGAGGACACTAATCCTATTGAATCAGGGCCCTACCTCCTTGAAGGATCTATCTTCAAATTCAGTCACATTGTGGGTTAGGGTTATGAATTCGGGGGAAAAACAATACAGAACATAGCACCACAATGAAAGAACAAACAAAAATAAAACATGGGATTTTCCCACCCTCTGCCACTTATCAGATTTTCAGTGGATACCTATGCCTCATCCTGTACATGTATTTTAGTGAGCTGGCATTGTGTGTGTGTGTGTGTGTGTGCATGCGTGTATACATAAACACTCTCTACCTATGTGTGTATGTGTATATATGCGTATATATATATTTTAATGTTTATATTAATTTGTATCTCATATCTATGAACCCCAGTATTCCCATCCCAAATTATTCAATGGCTATGATTAAAGTTTAATCAGGGTTTTTTTTTGGCAAAGAAGAAAAACAGTCTCTTCTACATTTTTGTTAATGTTATGAATTAGCAAGAGATATTCAGAAATAGAGTTGCCTACATGTTGTTTGAAAATTGTTTACAGCAAATAATGAACAAAGCAAATCAGATTGCCAAAGGCCTTGCTGTTGAGAAAGTGTAGCACATTATTAATTAAAATACAAGTCAGCTTTTCCAGCACTTGTAGCCTGTGGGTATCAAATGTACTCCACTTGATTGAATCAGGTAGTGGCAGCACAGGCATTTTTTATTTTGTGCTGGAAGGGATAACAAAAATGTAAAGCTGTTTTCTGCTACTTCATTTGAAAAAATATTATTTTGGAATGAAGGCCTACCAGCTGCAGCAGACAGGCAGAAATAATATAAAATCTGCATTTATACCCTAGCCCTGTGATTTTAAACAAGGGGTCTACAACCTCAGATGCTCTCATGGCATTGTATTATAGGCAGACCTTTGTCTATGGCCAAGGAAACAGTTTCCATGGAGATGCAAGGCATTTGACAATGGTCACTGTTTTGGTGGAGAAAATTAATCTAAGCAGGAGGCCAGTTTATAGTTATAAGAATTTTTTCCTATGTAGGAGGAGGGGAAGAAATAGTTGAGAAGTAGCAGAGAAGAAAAACAAATCTGCCTTTTGGGTATTCTTTGTAACATGCTGAAGTCAGTGAAATTTTGAAAAACCACAAACTATGTTTCCAGTTTCAATGCTGATGGGAATTCTCAGGTGAAAGAAAAAAACAGTAAAGAGAATATGATCTTTACTAATACACTTAAATATTTAGCTCACCCCTAGGATAAGTCAGGAAATAATGCTGAGAGTGTTTTTTTTTTTTTCTCAAACACTTTGGGTTAATTAAACTAGGAGTTAGTACTTTTTAAGTCGGCCTTGGTTCCAAGCTCTTCATGGATAGAGACCACTCTTTATTCATCCCCACATCCCCTTTATCTCAACATTTGGGAAAATAATTGAAATAATGTTTTTCATAAATGTTTGTTGAATGCTGTGGACCCATCAAACTGTGATGCTCCATGAAACAATAAATATGGTAATTTAAAAGGACTTTGGTTACCTAGAGGTCAGCTCCACCCACCTCAGAGTTCCCCTCTAGGTTCAGTTTAGACAGTATTGAAAGATTCACTAATACTTTCAGGCCACTTGTGTTGAAGGGAACATTTAGAAATGTTAAGACTCTTTTCAAAAATGCCTAGTGAAGAAGTAGGCTTTGTAATAACGAGCAGAATCACTGTTGACAAAAAGTAAAACAGAGCAAGTCAAAAGCCTCTTTGACCTATGGGATATTGGTGCAGTAATCCCATTTCCATGGTCAGTGTCCTTATGGGTAGATTTACTCACCCCTGGCCATTGGACTCATTCCGCTCATAGGTTTAAAATCTCCATGGTGGGCACTAATGCACCAGATTCACCTCTCACCGTTGTCTGCAGATTTCCTGGGTTTAAATTAATGCATTCCTGCAGCTTTCAAGTTGAACTTTTAAAATAAGCAAATTGAGTAGTACTAAATTCACTTAATTCAGCTCCCTGTTTCACTCTAGGTCGGCCACACTCTAATTCATAATCATAGTTTGAGTGGTTGTTCTTACCCTGAGAGTTTAGTGGGACTTTGTTCGTCATTTAGAAAGCTTTGCCCGAATAAGGAAGCTCTTCACTGATTTAGGTTGATAATGGCTTAACATGCTCCTTTGGCCTCAGACAAATGAGTGGGTAGCACATGGCATACAACTATGTGCTATGCATGAATGGTAGGAAGAGGAGCTAAATTCTGCCTCAATTCCAGAAGCAACACCCTGTCTAGCCTAACTATATTTTACCATAGAAGGGATGTTCTACAATAGAAAATTACATATTCTTCTACCTCCCTTTTTCCCTTTCTCACTTCCTCTTTGCCTTCTTCCTTTCTTCTTCCTCTTCTTATAAGATATATGCTAAACCTATGTGTTTCTTCCCCATTTTGTCTTCTCTCATCCCTTCGTTCTAATTTTTCCAGTCATATTTAACCCCTGCCTCATCAACACTTCCTCCAATACTCCCTTCTCCCATTATTCCTTTGTTCTGTCTGCCTTAGGTACAGAGTGGGTTTTCTTCCTTCCAAATCCCTATTCTGCCAAAAAAAAAATTTTGCCTTAGGAATTAAGGGCACATAAACAAGATTATAAATTGGCTAGTGACATATCAATGTTCATACTTGCTTCCTCTGCTTTCTCTCAGGCTTTAAAGCTGTTTGCATGGCCATGAGACAGTTTTCAAAGCTAACTTGGACTTTCTTGTTTTTTACTTCCTCTCTCTCATGGGAATGTAAATCTTCATTGTTATAGAGCAACTGATTGTGACCTTATGTGTTAGCGGATCTGCTCCATGAGAACTAAAAATAAGCCTTAATCTTCTCAACATGTGAGGATCCAAAAGGGGCTCTTTGATTAATAGCTGCCTATGTGTAGTGGCATCAGTGTCCTTCTCTGAGCAGACTGGAGGTGGGGAAGGGTGCTGGCAAGAGAAGGCAGAGCTGCAGCATCACTGTTTGTCATGGATGACTTGTTTTGCCTCCAGAGTCCAGCTTTTTCCTGACTTCTGTGCTCCATTGAGAAGGCCACTTCTACAGGCAAAAACTGAAAAACACACCACCGTACCTAGGCTCTGTATTTTTTATGTGATTTGGAAATTCAATTCAATTTTTTCATTGCATACATCAGTTCTCACATGTTGTATACAGCTACATTTTACTGTATAACATAATTCTAAATAACCTAATACTTAGTGGTGCTTCACTAATTAAACAAATTCCTTTTTCTCTCCCACAAAAGGACCTAAGCATCAGATTCTTTCTCTCTCTCTCTCTCTTTTTTTTGGGAAAATCACTGGTTGCCTTTGTAGAGGTGAATAAGATTCCAATTGCTGGTAGCTCTGATAGGCTCAACACCTGCCCATATTTGAAATCCACATTCAAATACACATTGGGTCAAACCTAACCAGATGTAGGTACACAGCCAAGTTATTGGATTTCTTGATAATGAATAGAAAGCAGACAATGCACCTGTCTGGTTGTAGAAAGGATTTGCATAAAAATGAAGAAATAGTGTACATGCTTATGTAAAGTGTTGATTAACTGGATCACCTATATATATATGTAAGAAAAAAACAACTAACACAATACAGTTTTTCTAAGTAAAACCATAGACAGCATTACAAACACACACACACATTTGCCACATGTTAGGAAAAGTGTTGATAGGCTGGTGCTATGCTAGATTGATTTGATTTTCTGGCATGTTTATCCTCTGAAGAAGTGAAACACTGTTAATAAGCCAGTCAACTAGGTATTTGTGAGGGCACTGATTATAATATGCTGTTGGCTATTTGATCCTTTGTGCTTAACGTAGAAGGAGGGGGTGATAATTATGAAACAAACTACCGACAGAGACATGAGATACCCAAAAAGCAATGCATGAAGCCTCGGTGAATGGTAATATGGCTAGCATAAACTCTTCTTTTGATAATTCAACTAGAATTAACTCTAATCAACTGACTTAAAGTGGAACTCCCTACAAAGGATAAGTATAATATAGAGATAAGTAAAAGAAAATACGCCCTAGTTTTGTTCTATTTTGTTTTTAAATGTAAGCATTTCTTAGGTTTTTTTTCCTGAATTCTCTCGTGTGGGCTTGTCTATCTGGAAGTCTCCTCCTTAGCCTATAGCTCCCCAAACTGTTTCTATTTAGCTCTTCTCTGAGAACTTTCCTTTATTCTAAGTCATGAGTTTTCTGCAACATCTTTATAATAGTAATCTGATTCTGGTTGGAATGCTTTTAAATAACAGGCTTTATATTTTGAACCTTATTTTTAGTATGAAAATATACCTAATAATTAGACCAATTGTGAAAGATAATATAAAGGTTAAAATGATCATTGTACTCAAATATAACTGCCTTCCATCACCATAAGCAAATCCCTAGACTGGGTTGTTCACATACAGAGAAAATTGATATAAAATATATGCTTTACATGTAGCCAGAGCAACATAGGGAGCTATCTCTTCAAAAATAATTTTTAAAATTAGCTGGTTATGGTGGTGTACAGTTGTGGTTGGGCGACTGAGGGGGGAGGATCATTTGGGCCCGGCAGGTAGAGGCTGCAGTGAGCCCTGATTTTGCCACTGTACTCCCACCTGGTTGACAAAGTGAGACTCTGTCTCAAAAAAAATTACAATTACAATGATAAATAAATATATGCTTTAAAGTTTACAGTATGAATGGAAGCTCCATTATACGATCCCAAATACCACTTAAGACTCCAACAACCCAGATGGTGTGAATTTCATTATCTCTCTGCTACAGGCCACTGCCATGATGCAGTCAGAAAGCTTTCGGAGCACTTTCTTGTCACCAAGGACCAGTTATATTTTTTCTTATCTTACAGACACAGATGTACTTCTTGTAATGGGAATAGTCTTGTGCTCCTATCTGAAGGTATTTCCTAATATTTTCATAAGCGAAGGTATTTATACAAGTGAAGGTGTTTTCCTAGAATAAGTTGTTTCATCTTGGTTGCCAACTCTAATGCCCAAGGTGAGAGGGTGACAGATGCAGCCTGGAGAGTCCAATAATCAATCCTCAATTCAGTGATGCTGAAGCGTGCTTTTCTCTGTTACTAACAGCCAGTCTATTTGTTCCTCTTCACTGCTTGGTTGAGAGTTTGATGGTGGAACCACTCGGAATTGAATTTAGTTGCTTCAGGTAGACCTCAATGTTGCTGTTGCCTCCATCAAAGGCAGAGGTTTTGGGAAAACAGGTCAATAGTGGACAGTGGGAAAAGTCCTTTCACTTGTTTCTGCTGCCACTGCTTGTATGGAAGGCATGTTTCTACTTTTCTCCCTGAGTGGCTTACCTGATTGCCAGTACAGATCCATTATCTGCTCTTCTCTGCCGTGTTCTGTATCTGGGATGCTGATATCCATAGATCTCATAAAGTTGCTTTTCTTTTTCCCTTCTATCTGGGTTTGAACTGTAGGAGACAATGGTGGGAAATTGGGAAAATAAGAGAAGAGGAAGTTCAGGGTATTTATTTCTCATTACCCTACTTCCTTCCACTGTGGGATGTGGCTTCAATATTGACTGCATTCATCTGCATAATATCACAGTCTCCTTTTGGTAGCTCTTCTCCCATCATTATAGCTTTCAGTGGTTTGGGGGAAGACTGCATCCTATTCTTGACACTTCAGGCCTAAAGGTGGTAATAGTTTGGCACTCTTGCTGATTTCTGGGTTCTTCATGGTTCTTTGTTAGTTCTCTTAACCATGACCACATCTCTGTAAATGGTTCTTTAATTCAGCCATTTTTAATTACTTCCTTTGAATGGGACCTTTTTTTTTTCCCTGCCAGTGTCCTGACTGATACATGGCCAAACACTTATGGTTGGGACTGAGACTCTGTCTTCCATCTTAGTAATGACTCCATGTAATGGCCAGTCCACTAAGATCATTTTACTCTCATAGGGGCTTCTCTTGGGACTTTATTAGTTTCCTCTGAACTTCAATTGTAGACTTCCTGTGCCACCCTGACTGTTTCAATAGTTTTGAATTGAATTCAAGTGGGTTTTTGGGGGGCGTGGGGGGTCAGTTGCCTCTCTCCTTTACCTCTCAATTAATCCCTGTGCTTCTTATACAAATTGGTCCACCCCTTTCAACAACATTTAGGTTATATCAGTTATTTAGTGTGTTAAAAATAAATAGACATTAGTTATTATAGAAACACAAATAAAAACTAAAATGAGATATCACTTCATAGCCAATAAAATAATTGTAGTCAGCAAGGTAAAATACAACAAGTATTGTCATGATATAGAGAAATTGGACTTCATGAGCTACTAATGAGAATGTAAAGTGGTACAGCCACTTTAAAAAACAGTGTGAAGTTCCTCAAAAGGTTAAATATAGATTTATTATATAACCCAGAAATCTCACTTCTAAGTATATATCTAGGTGAAATGAAAACCTATGTCCATATGAAAATCTATACACAAATATTTATACCAGCATTTTTTATTATACTTTAAGTTCTAGGGTACATGTGCAAAGTGTGCAGGTTTGTTACATAGGTATACATGTGCCATGTTGGTTTGCTGCACCCATCAACTCGTCATTTACATTAGGTATTTCTTCTAATGCTATCCCTCCCCCAGCCCCCCACTCCCTGACAGGCCCCAGTGTGTGATGTTCCCCACCCTGTGTCCAAGTGTTCTGATTGTTCAATTACGACCTATGAGTGAGAACATGCAGTGTTTGGTTTCCTGTCCTTGTGATAGTTTGCTGAGAATGATGGTTTCCAGCTTCATCCACTTCCCTGCAAAGGACATGAACTCATCCTTTTTAATGGCTGCATAGTATTCCATGGTGTATATGTGCCACATTTTTTTCATCCAGTCTATCACTGATGGACATTTGGGTTGGTTCCAAGTCTTTGCTATTGTGAATAGTGCCCCAATAAGCATACATATGCATGTGTCTTTATAGTAGCATGATTTATAATCCTTTGGGTATATAGCCAGTAATGGGATTGCTGGGTCAAATGGTATTACTAGTTCTAGATCCTTGAGGAATTGTCACACTGTTATCTGCAATAGTTGAACTAATTTACAATCCCACCAACAGTGTAAAAGTGTTCCTATTTCTCCACATCCTCTCCAGCATCTGTTGTTTTCTGACTTTTTAATGATTGCCATTCTAACTGGCCTGAGGTAGTATCTCATTGTGGTTTTGATTTGCATTTCTCTGATGACCAGTTATGATGAGCATTTTTTCATGTGTTTGTTGGCTGCATAAATGTCTTCTTTTGAGAAGTGTCTGCTCATATCCTTTGCCCACTTTTTGATGGGGTTGTTTGTTTTTCTTTTATAAATTTGTTTAAGTTCTTTATAGATTCTGGATATTAGCCCTTTGTCAGATGGGTAGATTGCAAACATTTTCTCCCATTCTGCAGGTTGCCTGTTCATGCTGATGGTAGTTTCTTTTGCTGTGCAGAAGCTCTTTAGTTTAATTAAATCCCATTTGTCAATTTTGGCTTTTATTGCCATTGCTTTTGGTGTTTTAGTCATGAAGTCTTTGCCCATGCCTACGTCCTGAATGGTATTGCCTAGGTTTTCTTCTAGGGTTTTTATGGTTTTAGATCTTACATTTAAGTCTTTAATCCATCTTGAATTAATTTTTGTATAAGGAGTAAGGAAGGGATCCCGTTTTAGCTTTCTACATATGGCTGGCCAGTTTTCCCAGCACCATTTATTAAATAGGGAATCCTTTCCCCATTTCTTGTTTTTGTCAGGTTTGTCAAAGACCAGATGGTTGTAGATGTGTGATGTTATTTCTGAGGGCTCTGTTCTGTTCCATTGGTCTATATCTCTGTTTTGGTACCAGTACCATGCTGTTTTGGTTACTGTAACCTTGTAGTATAGTTTGAAGTCAGGTAGCATGATGCCTCTGGCTTTGTTCTTTATGCTTAGGATTGTCTTTGCTATGAGGGCTCTTTTTTGGTTCCATATGAACTTTGAAGTAGTTTTTTCCCATTCTGTGAAGAAAGTCATTGGTAGCTTGATGGGGTTGGCATTCAATCTATAAATTACCATGGGCCATATGGCCATTTTCATCATATTGATTCTTCCTATCCATGAGAATGGAATGTTCTTCCATTTGTTTGTTTCCTCTTTTATTTCATTGAGCAGTGGTTGGTAGTTCTTCTTGAAGAGGTCCTTCACATCCCTTGTAAGTTGGATTCCTAGGTATTTTATTCTCTTTGAAGCAATTGTGAATGGGAGTTCACTCATGATTTGGCTCTCTATTTGTCTGTTAATGGTGTATAGAAGTGCTTGTGATTTTTGCACATTGATTTTGTATTCTGAGACTTTGCTGAAGTTTGCTTATCAGCTTAAGGAGATTTGGGGCTGAAATAATGAGGTTTTCTAGATATACAATCATGTCATCTGCAAACAGGGACAATTTGACTTCCTCTTTTCCTAATTGAATACCCTTTATTTCTTTCTCTTGCCTGATTGCCCTGGCCAGAACTTCCAACACTATGTTGAATAGGAGTGGTGAGAGAGGGCATCCTTGTCTTGTGCCAGTTTTCAAAGGAAATGCTTCCAGTTTTTGCCCATTCAGTATGATATTGGCTGTGGGTTTGTCATAAATAGCTCTTATTATTTTGAGATACATTCCATCAACACCTAGTTTATTGAGAGATGTTAGCATGAAAGGCTGTTGAATTTTGTCAAAGGCCTTTTCTGCATCTGTTGAGATAATCATGTGGTTATTGTCGTTGGTTTTGTTTATGTGATGGATTACGTTTATTGATTTGCATGTGTTGAACCAGCCTTGCATCCCAGGGATGAAGCCGACTTGATTGTGGTTGATAAGCTTTTTGATGTGCTGCTGGATTCAATTTGCTAGTATTTTATTGAGGATTTTTGCATTGATGTTCATCCGGGATATTGGTCTAAAATTCTCTTTTCTTTTTGTTGTGTCTCTGCCAGCTTTGGTATCAGGATGATGCTGGCCTCATAAAATGAGTTAGGGAGGAATCCCTCTTTTTCTGTTGATTGGGATCATTTCAGAAGGAATGGTACCAGCTCCTCTTTGTACCTCTGGTAGAATTTGGCTGTGAATCTGTCTGTTCCTGGACTGTTTTTGGTTGGTAGGCTATTAATTATTGCCTCAATTTCAGAGCCTGTTATTGGTCTATTCAGAGATACAACTTCTTCCTGGTTTAGTGTTGGGAGGGTGTATGTGTCCAGGAATTTATCCATTTTTTCTAGATTTTCTAGTTTATTTGCGTAGAGGTGTTTATAGTATTCTCTGAAGGTAATTTGTATTTCTGTGGGATTGGTGGTGATATCCCGTTTATCATTTTTTATTGCATCCATTTGATTCTTCTTTCTTTTCTTCTTTATTTATCTTGCTAGTGGTCTATCAATTTTGTTGGTGTTTTCAAAAAATCAGCTCCTGGATTCATTGACTTTTTTTGAAGAGTTTTTTGTGTCTCTGTCTCCTTCAGTTTTGCTCTGATCTTAGTCATTTCTTGCCTTCTGCTAGCTTTTGAATTTGTTTGCTCTTCCTTCTCTAGTTCTTTTAATTGTGATGTTAGGGTGTCGATTTTAGATCTTTCCTGCTTTCTCTTGTGGGCATTTAATGCTATAAATTTCTCTCTACACACTGCTTTAAATGTGTCTCAGAGATTCTGGTATGTTGTGTCTTTGTTTTCATTGGTTTCAAAGAACATCTTTATTTCCACCTTCATTTTGTTATTTATCCAGTAGTCATTCAGGAGCAGGTTGTTCAATTTCTATGTAGTTGTGTATTTTTGAGTGAGTTCCAATTTGATTGCACTGTGGTCTGAGAGATAGTTTGTTGTGATTTCTGTTCTTTTATGTTCCTGAGTAGTGCTTTACTTCCAATTATGTGGTCAATTTTAGAATACATGTGATGTGGTGCTGAGAAGAATGTATATTCTGTTGATTTGGGTTGGAAAGTGCTGTAGATGTCTATTAGATCTGCTTGGTGCAGGGCTGAGTTCAAGTCATGGATATCCTTGTTAACCTTCTGTCTCGTTGATCTGTCTAATATTGACAGTGGGGTGTTAAAGTATCCCTTTATTATTGTGTGGGAGTCTAAGTCTCTTTGTAGGTCTCTAAGGACTTGCTTTATGAATCTGGGTGCTCCTGCATTGGGTGCATATATATTCAGGATAGTTAGCTCTTCTTGATGAATTGATCTCTTTACCATTACGTAATGGCCTTCTTTGTCTCTTTTGATCTTTGTTGGTTTAAAGTCTGTTTTATCAGAGACTAGGATTGCAACCCCTGCATTTGCTTTTTTTGCTTTCCATTTGCTTAGTAGATCTTCCTCCATCCCTTTATTTTGAGCCTATATGTGTCTCTGCATGTGAGATGGGTCTGCTGAATACAGCACACTGATGGGTCTTCATTCTTTATCCAGTTTGCCAGTCTGTGTCTTTTAATTTGGGCATTTAGCCCATTTACATTTAAGGTTAATATTGTTATGTGTGAATTTAATCCTTTCATTATGATGTTAGCTGGTTATTTTGCCCATTAATTGATGTAGTTTCTTCCTAGCATCGATGGTCTTTACAAGTTGGCATGTTTTTGCAGTGGCTATACCAGCATTATTTTAATAACCAAAAAGTAGAAACAAGTCTAATGCCCATCAGCTGATGAATGGATAAATAAAACATGCTATATCCGTACAATGGAATATTGTTTGTCCATGAAAGGGAATAAATTACTAATACATGCTACAACATGGGTAAACTTTGAAAACATTATGCTAAGTGAAGGAGGTCAGTCTCAAAGGTCACCTTTGTATGATGCCATTTTAATAAAATGTCCAGAATAGGCAAATCTGTAGAGACAGAAAGTAGATTAATGGTTACCTAGGTCTGATGGGAGAGAGGTTGGAGAAAAATGAAGAGTCATTGCTAATTGGTATATCGTGTTTCTCTCTGGGGTGATGAAAATACTTTAATATTGGTAGTGATGATGGTTGTACAACTCTGTGAGTATACAAAAAACATTGAATTACACTCTTGAAAAGGGTAAATTATAGTATGTGAATTATGTCTCAGTTACAAAAATAGATAAATAAATACATATATAAATAGAAAAATAGATGAATAGAAAAAATTAGACTTCGTAATTATCTTACTACAGATATAACTGGTGAGAGGTAAAGTCATACTAGGCAGGAAAGACTATGAACTGTGGAGAGGAAGCATAAATATAAATGAGGTAAAGGTTCATGAGAAGGAAAGAGGAAAGAATGGAAAGAAAGAAGGAAGGGAGGCAGTGGGAAGAGAGGGAGGAAGAAAAGATGAAGGAAAAAAGGAAGTGAAGGATGGAGGAAGAGAGGGAGGAAAGAAGGAAGGAAACACAAAATTAGAAAAGCAGATTAAAGATGCTGATTCTCCTGATACTCTTCCCAGGCATTTATGTCATTTTTTATCACATTGTCCTAGATCCTGCCATATATTTATTTTTCTCTTTTATACACCCTTAAATACAAATCACTACATAAAAATAGCTAAGGATTTATGAAAACAAAAAGGGTATGAATTTATAAAACAGTTATGAAAAACTAATCTAATAAAATATATGCCACCATGTAAATACGATCTATCCAAATCTTCCACTCCTTACATTGAAAAGCCTCAGAACCCTTGAATTATTACATTTTCTACCAAATGAAAGGGTGAAAAGCTGGAAAAAATTTGAACCAAGAATGCTAAACAACTTCTGCAGTAATTTCATTCTTACTCAAAATAAAACTAGTGTTTACAACACAAGAGTTTTCCAGATGGCCATGCAAATGAAGGCTCAGGAACACACTACATACCATATTATTGTTGTTTAGTATTTATTGAGCACTCACAGCATGCAAGGCGCTGAAAAAATAAACTATTTCCCCAGTTATTCAAATTATAACCTAAAAGCATATAAAGTCATATTATCTATGTCTTCAGTGGGTTAATAATGCATGCAATGTCCCAAAGGTCAGGGCTCAATCATATTAATATTGTTGCCAGGAACATATCTCATTCAAATTAATCTGTTTTCTTTATTTCCTGTCTTTTCCAGGATATTTTTCCTGATGCATTTTTAATATTTTTATATCATAGTGTAATCATTGATATCAAAATTCCACCAATAAAGGTTTTTGCAATACGTAGCATTATGGATGACTAAGATTTTTTAGAACTTCATTTTTACTAAAATAATCCATTGTGATGATCCTTCTAAATCTACATCATTGACCTGGACCCTTCCTTGAAAAAGGGCTGGTTAACCAAGACACTAAAGATCTTAAGTGCAGTATTGCTAATTGAGAGAGCAACAATTTAAAAATTTTAATAACAAGAGTCTCTTGACTGAACTTAAAAGTGGAAAATTGTTTACAAAATTGACACACATTCCATTTTCATTTCTTAGCCTCAGGCTGATTCAGAGACTGACAGGAAACTTGTAAAAGGCCAGTTAGGAAGAACGAATCTTCATAGGCTTCTACAATACTATTCATTATAACAAGGAAAGACAATTACATGCTTTTACACCCATAACATACCTAAGCTGCCATGTACTGGAATTGTCTACATGGGTGCATATCTCTTAGAATTTGAGGCTTCCTTATAAGACATTGTGATGAATGCCTACATAGGTGAACTAAATTTTAGCTGAGCAGATTGTACAATGAGGATAAACAGAGAAAAAAAAGTTCCAAAATTAATTAAAAGATTAGCAAAGAAGACAAACCCAGATGCCAAAGTTTAACTCTTTATCTGTGATGTTATGCCTCTTCTATATTCTGACACCACACTTCCAAATCTGACATCTATAAGATGTGTTGGAATCAATAAAGCCACTATTCTTCTTTAAATTTTTAGCTTGATATTAAGTGATTTCTAATAGTAAAAGTGATTTTAATCAAGGCTTTCTTTCAGTGGATTCCCTTTGCTATTTTTATTGAAACAGAAGTCAGGGACTCCCCATTATGATGGTTTTTCTTATCATAACTTTCTGATGATTGTTACTGTTAAAAATACACATTATTCTAATTCCGTGATCCTCTAATTACTCATTAGAGAAACTGATGGTCTAAGATAGCTACTGTTTTGGTGACATGCTGACAAGTGGTGACAGTAATAGACAATTTACAGCAAAATTTGCATATATTTTCCTGGGCTTTCGGGCATATATTTATCCTATATTCTACATGTGTCTATCATATATCTTTGTATATGAACACTATATTTTTGGTAAGGGCTTCAGATTTTATTTTTTCAAATCTGAACCAAGAATCAACAAAACAGCAAGTGCTGGACTATCAGTAAATTGAACTGGCAACATCCTTATATGAAGAGCAAGATTAAGAAGCTGCTCAACATTTAGCATTTAGCATGTTCTTCCTTAAGATCTCTGATTCTCTGATAGTACTTAATTACTTAGAAAAGGCACATTTCATCTCTAAAGCGACTTGCTTTTATTATTTTAATATATTAATGATGAAAAACTGCCTTAGTAACATAAAAGGCACAAGGAAAACTGTTTAGTTTCATATTTTCATATTAAAAATAATTTGAGTAATATTTGCAGTTTAGACTCCTCAGCTGCACAAAAAGGTACCATTCCAGGGGAACATTCCTTTTTGAGGGGGAAAGTAAACATTTACAGAAATGCTGAATACCCAGAATCTAGACACTTCCCTGGCCTGTTACTACTTGCTGCTTCTCCTTCCACATCACCGACTTGTTCCTTAATCACAGGTGAGGAGAGTACTATACAAATTGGAACTGATTGGCACTGTCCTCTGATATACAGTAGGCTCATGGTATTCAGAACATGAAAATATAAATAAAAGAAGAAATAAAAAAAGCAAAAGATAAGCAAGAAAGAGAAGGAGGAGGAGGAGAAAAAGGAGGAAAGGAAGGAAGAAGGGGGTGAGGAAAATTTATCACCACCAACTGGTATTTTCATGAACTTCTGGTGATCAGAAGAAAATCTTAAGACTTAATTCTTGTTAAAATATGTTATTGAATCAAGAACAAAGATTCTCTGTTGCATGTATGTTGCATGTGTAGCTGGAGCTTATTTTCTATTTTTCCTTTTAAGATAGGTTTTAAGGTTTTCAAGATTTTAAGGTTCATGCCAACCTCTCCATTCTACTACTACTGTCTTTTTCCAGGATCGTTCCCACTTATATCTAGTAACTCTCTCCCTAGAATGTCATCTGCCCTCCCAGAATTCTCACCGAATTTTATTTGCTTATCAAGTCACAACTGAGGTGCCACCTCCTTCATAATCTTTCCTTGTTTACTTCTGCCATCACTGATTGTCAGAAGTCCTACAGCCTTAAAACTTAAAATGCTTATAGATTCTCTACATAAATGAAGCAATGAATTCCACATTGTTTCTGCTCGCAATAGCCTCTTGAGCAATACTCTTGGTTTTATAAACCACATGGAGTTATTGAGTACCATCATCCTATTTTATACTTATTTTATATATGCGTTAATTCAGAGTACAGAGTAGACAATAAATAAATGTCGACTACTTGTTTTATTAATAAACTTGTTCTGGACTTTCACCACCATAGGGTTCTTTGTCAACATAGAAATCAACATATGGAATTTTATTACTCTATTGCATATCTATCACTTATCCTGTTAATGTGGAAAAATAATAGATTGGAAGATCATCATTATTGTCCTCAATTCATTTTTTACATACAGAGACAGGGAAAAGGAAGAACAATATAAAACAATATAACCAAGGGCTAGAGTGTGGGTTTTGTAGGATATCAGCCTGATCCCCTTCCACCAAATAAAAAAAATGTTGTGTAAAATTATGAAAGGTTATATTGTTTTACTTTTCTCTCCTTCTGTGAGTATGAGGATGGGCAAGGATTTTCACTTGCAACAGTGTATTATCTTGTTTTAACAGTAGCCCAAGGTAATTGAAATAAAGTGTTTAACTCTTTTCTAATAATGATTATACTATTTATGTGCTACTATTATGTATCTGTAAAGGAGTTATATATGTCTCTTCTCTTCCAAAAGTAAATGTTCATGAAGACATGATGAAAATAAGGATTTTATTCCCTTTATATCAATGAGGTGGGGGCAGAGGTGTAGGGTAGGGGAAGAGTAGAATTCCCTGTAGATAACATCGAATTCCCTGTAGATAACATCATCACATCATCCCAAAATTTTGGTTCTTTATGAGGAAAGTGATTTTGAGGGAGAATCATTAACAAAGAAAGTAAGAGTTTGTTATTTCCTGAGAGCCTAGTAAGACAGGTGGAAAGATTATGATAACCATGTAATCCACCTACTAGCATAGCACAAATAGAAACTTTCTGTTACAGCTCAAGAATATAAATAGAAGTAAATGATGGCATTATTATATGGATAAGTGAATTAGTCAATCAATCACTGACAAAGCATACTCTGTAATCAAAAGATTTTTCATGTTAAGATTAATTTCTTGTAATACAAGTCTAAATGTTACATAAACCTCTTTGACATTGAGTTATACTTCATAAGACAAAAAGGGCACTTCCAGCAGGCAAAGAATAGCAGATAGTCGGGAACAATTTGCTTGGATTTCAGGATGTGGGTGGCCACTAGCCAAAAATCTGGGAATGATTTGAATGTCAAAGTATAGATCTATAGTGTCTAATGTGGTAGCCACTAGCCACACGTGGTTACTTAACAAAGCTGATAGTTGACAATGCTGGTAAAAGCCAGAATTAAATGAAAGGACCAAATTCCCTGGAAATAAAACTGTTAACATGGTGTAAGCATGAAACATATACCAGGTAGTATGAGTTAGGTGTTAGAAGCATTGAATATTGAACTGATATTTCTCCTCCTTGACATATAAATAATAATAGCACATATTGAATGTGTATGCATTGTTTCTAGGCTTTTATATTCAACTAGAAAGCCACTCATCCTGAGAACCATGTTGACATAAAATTCCATCAAAGAAGAGCACATATTTAAAGTCAGTTGATCATACTCACCTTTTGGCAGGTCCACTCTAACCAGCCTCACTCTCTGACCAGCAGAATGTGTTTCTTCATCTACCAAGGCAAAGATGATAATTGACAAAATGGCCAAGGCCACTTTAAATTCAAAATGGAGTTATGTGCCTGAATTAATACAGGATGGAGAAATTCATTAAAATAACTCTTTAATTTTACAATGATTTTAGGAGTTGATTTTCTATGAAAGAGTTGACATGAACCTGTTACAAACACCCATCTAGTTAATGCCAAAAGACAGCTGCAGTCCTTTCCAGATGGGAGCACTCTCACAGGGCACTTGCTGAGAATTCTTCAACACAAACATTGTTCTGTGGGTTTCTTGATCCATCTGCTAACTTCTATTTTGCATAGATTTTCCAGAACTGAAAACCTAGAAAAAGGATAAATTCCCCAAGATTCAAATTCAAATCAAAGTGTTTCAATAGAGGAACTCAGTCTTACACTTCAATGAGAGTAGATTTACCCTCTGGGAGAAGCTTGGCAAATACCCACAATCATAGTTCATTACCAGATGTGCAATTTTAAACTCTTTTATGAAGACAAGGCCATAAACTTACTCAAAGACAATGTCTCTTTACATGAACTAATGGTTCTCAGAAGTTTAAGAAATCCTAGATATGGAAATATCCTAGATATGGAAAACATGAGAGAACAAGTCTTTATTTTGTTTCTTATTCCCCACCTACATGCAGAATAGTGAACAAATAAGTACTATTAATAATTCTTAGGCTAGTCATGTGAAACTATAAAATTTGCACTTTGTGGTGAACAAGAGAAGGCATTTTACAGAGAACAGGACACAATTCACTATTTTTAGAGGCATTTACAAATTGTTTTCAAGCCTAATAACTATCATTGTCTTTCCTCTCCACCTGTGATCTCTGTGGATAGTGCCCAAACTCACATTCTTCATGATTTGTCTGTTTTATTTCCAATTCATATGGACCCAATCACCAGGATAGGGGGCTGAAGGCACTTTCCCTTCTCTCTCATTTTATAAGCTGTTCACAAAATTAGTGAATTTTGGAGCTAGAAGAAATCTTACCATCCATCTAATCTAACCCCCCCACCACCACCCTTAGAGTGAACAAACTG
This sequence comes from Pan troglodytes, assembly GCF_028858775.2. NCBI lineage: Eukaryota > Metazoa > Chordata > Mammalia > Primates > Hominidae > Pan > Pan troglodytes. The sequence goes on along the minus strand of NC_072411.2, from coordinate 59,082,103 downwards.
TAAGGAAGAATGAACAGTCATGCACCTGTCAGCTGGAGAAAGAACAAAACCTAGAGTCCAAGTCCTCAAATTCTTAGTCAGCACTCTTTGACTTCTCCAAACCACATTCCTTGACTGGCTCTTACTACAGAGAAATAGGGAATCCCCACATTGTTCCATTTACATGGCATTACACATCTGGCATAACACATGTGGCATAATTTGGCCATAATGTACTCAATTAAAAAATAACTTGGAAGTTATCTTAATGTGAATTTTTACAATCCTAAGAAAAACAGCTAAGAGTGGTTATTTATACTTTCATATGGAAGGTGTTTTTTTCTAATTCTAAGAAAAGTCCATGGTAGCTTGATGGAGACAGCATTGAATCTATAAATTACTTTGGGCAGTATGGCCATTTTCACAATATTGATTTTTCCTATCCATGAGCATGGAATGTTTTCCCATTTGTTTGTGTCCTCTCTTATTTCCTTGAGCAGTGGTTTGTAGTTCTCCTTGAAGAGGTCCTTCACATCCCTTGTAAGTTGGATTCCTAGGTATTTTATTCTCTTTGTGGCACTTGTGAATGGGAGTTTACTCATGATTTTGCTGTCTGTTTCTCTATTATTGGTGTATGGGAATGCTTGTGATTTTTGCACATTGATTTTGTATCCTGAGACTTTGCTGAAGTTGCTTATCAGCTTACGGAGATTTTGGGCTGAGATGATGGGGTTTTCTAAATATATAATCATGTCATCTGCAAACAGAGACAATTTGACTTCCTATTTGAATACACTTTATTTCTTTCTCTTGCCTGATTTCCATGGCCAGAACTTCCAATACTATGTTGAATAGGAGTGGTGAGAGAGGGCATCCTTGTCTTGTGCCAGTTTTCAGATGGAGTGCTTGCAGCTTTTGCCCATTCCGTATGATATTGGCTGTGGGTTTGTCATAAATAGCTCTTATTATTTTTAGATTCGTTCCATCAGTACCTAGTTTATTGAGAGTTTTTAGCACAAAGGGGTGTTGAACTTTATTGGAGGCCTTTCCTGCATCGATTGAGATAATCATGTGGTTTTTGTCAAGGCAACTAAACAGGTGTTTGGGCCACAAGCCTTGCACTCTAGGGAATCCCCAAAGCTTGAGCTGACTTGCTTTTATTTGCATTTTCCTGTGAAGTGGATGCCTTTCTTTGGGGAGCAAATGATTCTGTGATGCCCAGATAGAAAGTTTGAAATGTGTCATAAGGATGCCTTCTTATTATGTCAGGATAAGGAGATAATGTTTACAGGCTTATGTGTCTGGGTATGAACAAGGTTAAAAGAGAAACAGAACTTTCCTATTATTTTGATGATATGACCAACATGGCTTATTTTCTCCCTTACCTAGTTTGTGCTATATAAAACCTTAATTCAATTTATTTCATTAAATTCATCTTTAAATAAAAATGATTAGTATGTTTTTTCTCTGATATCTTTGGGCTAATCTTATTAATGCCTTTGGTTTAAGAAGTGAAACATTTGAATTACAGTTGCTGGTGGATGGCACCAGCAACCATGTGGTTTTATAATGCAGAATTATGTAATGATAAAACATAGTCTGTTCAAAAGAGCACAAAGTTAAAAAGAAACTTTTATTGAAGGCTTTTAAATTGTATTACATGCATCTCCATTTAGCAGATTAAAAATGAAGGTTTAAAAAAGGTATGCAATTGCTCATTATTGAAAATAAAATGATATTATCAAAGGGGAAAAATAGATGTCTCTCTTACCTTCTGATGCTGTTGTCTTTGTAGTCTTGCAATAATAGGATCACTTGAATCATTGATAACTCAGAATATATGCATAATTAGACTTGAAATCATGTGGATTCTGTTAGAATTGCTTTCCAAATGTGACATCTCCTCCTCTCCACCTTTACTATGCTCAATTCTCATCAGCATTAGCCTGAATGAATGGCAAGAATCTTCTCACTTGTCTCTCTTTCTCTTCCAGGCAGTCTTGGTGACAATGTTACTTTCTCAAAAATAAGAAAACAAAGCAAAGCAAACTATGCCCATCATTGTCATTCTTCTCCTCAGTGACAAGCTTGTTGCATATGCACTTCTCTTTGTCACATACCATTCCCCTCGCATTGCCCCCATAAATCTTATCCTCCCCACCCCCACATTCTCACCCCTGTGTAAACACAGTGTTCCCTTTCAGAACTCCCCACACAATTGGTTCCTTCTGCCTGGAATGTCCTGTCAAGTCTCCCTCTCTATCTCAAATTTCATCATTTTGGACCTAGTTTGAATATCAAGACTGTCCCTCAGTGGTCATTTCCACTCCTGGCAGAGGTAGCCACTCTTTCTCTTTAGATTTTAGGGTTACTTTTCCACATCTCTAAAAAAAACACCTGTCACATTTTGTTTTAATTCTATATTTAATTGTCTACTTCTCTGGCAGACTATTTTTTAGGGGTGAGAGGAATGGAGTCTTGCTCTGTCCCCCAGGCTGGAGTGCAGCGGCATGATTTCTGCTTACTGCAACCTCCGGCTCCCTGGTTCAAGCGATTCTCATGTCTGGTAGACTCTTTAACAGATGCTTTCAAACTTTTTTAATGCAGCTATCATTAAAATACATTTTTACATTGTGATCTGGAACACACACACACGTGCTCACATTTACACAGATGCAGACTGAAACACAGCTCCGAGAAATAATATATTCCCTTATTATGAGTGGCATGCTTTAATATTTTCTACTCTGATCTGTTTTTGAAAAAAAAAATGGTGGTCACAACCTATTATATTGATTTCACAGCTCAATAATGGGCCACTACTATGGGACTGAAACCTCTCTCCTAGATGACAAACAATGGCCTCATTTTTACATCCCCAATGCCTAGGAGTGGAAGGTACTCAATCAATGTTTGTTAAATAGATGATTGTGCAAAGATAATATTGAAAATGTTTTTTAAACTTTTTTTTCCTCAGCCACAATACATATTACAATGTTTCTTCTCCATCTTGAGTTTAACTTTGAGCTATCTCCCTGGGATTTTTTCGACTGCTTAGCAAGAGAGAAAAGAATAAAGTGTACATAGGTCATGTTTGCCGCCTGGAGGCTCTGTTAAAGACAAATGTGATGAGCAGAATGGGTCAAAGTTGTGATCTAAATAACTTTTAAACTTATTTAGTCATTTCATTGGTTATCACCCTCTTCCACGTGCAGCAAAATCAGAAATTGTGAGTATAAGCATTTTCTGTACAAATCATTTTAATTAGTTGATTTTGAACCTTAAGATGGCCCTATCAGAACAAAAATATTTTTTAAATAAGAAAAAAAATCTTTCTAGCAAGTAGTTAACGCTTATTCTTAGTCCACCTACGTTTTTACATTTAGTTCGTTTCCTGTTTTTAGTTTTTGACTTTCAGTGTTTGACAGACTATAAATTTTGTATTATAAATTTTATGGTCACAATCCAGACTCTGGGTTCTTAACAGACATTAATAATAACACTAGAAACATTTTTCTTGGTCCAATGGCAACCTTGCCAGTTTGTAACCAGGAATAAATAGAACACTCAGTTCATTCAGTCCATGCGCTCATTATGAAGCATACAGAGAATAAATCAGCCTTTTTCTTGGTGCTGATAGCTGAGTGGAAGTGGAAAGCTTGTGAAAAATCAGTTGTAACTAACTTACGGATTTAACTGTCAATTTATTGTTTTTTTATGATTATTTCTGTAGCATTATCTTTAGATAATAATAAAATGAAATGTGTGACTTTTTGAATTTTAGGTGACAATAAAATTAAGTTTATTAATATCACTTGTTAACATTTAGATTCGGAGATTCTCATGATTCAAGACACTCCCTCAATATCACACCTTTTGTAGGAGAAAGGGGAAATGAAGCTGGATACAAAGCTGGTTCAAAATGATAAAAATGAACTATATGGCCTTAGTGAAATCTCTGATATTAATTCTACGGTTGTGGTTTTAAAATAATTTTTCTTCCTTTTTCTATTTTTTCCCCAGAATGCTCTCTCCTCAGTATACCAAAAACAAGCAAACAAGCATTATTTGGAGTCCCATTTTTTAAAAAAGCAATATGAGTAGAGCTTTAGTAAGAGGGCTAAAAGGAGGCCCCTACCGATTTGGCCATACAAAAGGCCTGAATTCCTGGGGTTTCACCCAACACAGGCGTCAAATCACAATTCCAGAACACAGCAAGGTCAGGGAGTGTTGCAGAAAACTTCAGCAGTTCTTTCCAGAAACACATATTCAGGTCTTCTTCCTCCAGAGCTCCTGATTCTTTGAGTTTGGTGTGGCATTCAGGCATATGGATTTGCAATAGCTCCCAGGAGACTCTGGACCATCCCGTCTCTGGCTTCCTAGGACTGCTGGTCCTAAAAGGTTTCTTTAAGTACAGTCCTTGGGCCACCTGCATCAGAATCACCTGAAAATTCAGAACCCTGTAGCCCTCATCTAGACCTTCTGAATCAGAATCTCTGGGGAAATTCTGATGCATACTTGAGTTTGAGATTCAATGATTAAGAAGAATGTGGACAAATGCCTTTTCATGTCTTAGCACTAGGCTAAGCAATGAATCTTTTACAAAGAGAATCTGGTTAAACACAACATCAAAACTCCCAGGCACATTCATAGCACTTGCCATTGCTCTTCCATAACTCAGAAAGCACAAATGTCAGTCAAAATAAGCCTACTGGTCTTTGAAGAATGGGCCACTCTACAATTTCAGCCTTTGTCTCTGAGAATCGCTGGGAATGATTCTGATGGAGAAACCACAGCACTGTGATGGCGTATTGCCAGGACTTATGCAGAATCAAAATGCTGGGTACAATGGATACAAGAGGGGTCAATGGACTTTGTTGATTTTTCTCATTTTAGTCCCAGTTTCTACTTTAAAGCTGGAGGCTAATGGGAAGAATAATTCAGAAATTAATGGCCACCAAAAGGAGAAAGAGTGTAAAGAAATATTAAGGACAAGTTAAAAAGCTCCAAGATGGTTTATGTTTTTATGACTGTCAAAGTCATTATTTCTCAGACAAATTTCATTTATACTGACATCTCAATCACATCATTGTATTAACATCCACAGGTAAAGTTATCATCACTATCTTGTGATATAGCTTTATTTGGCAAATTTGGAAATAGAATGCTATATGACAATTTTATTGAACAACAGTGATAGCAGCAGTAGCCCCTTGGCAGAACCACCTTGTAGCTAAATGCATAGAATAGACTCTGTATCCAGACGGCCTGCAATTCAACTGTTGCTCTAGTACTTATTAGCTGTGTGACCCTGGGAAAGTTTCTTAACTTGTGTCTCAGATTTATCTGTTAACATGATGATGATGATGCTAAGGATACAGTATCTACCTCATAGGGTTGTTAGGAAGAGTAAATTAGTTAATATTTATAACGAGTTCTGAATAGTGCACTAAATGCTGGGAAAATGTTAAATAAATAAATAATTATTTAAATATCATTTATATGATATATATAACATCAGTTAAATAATTAAAATCATATGAAAACCAGCCTTTTTTATGCACTAGACATGACCAAATGCTTTGCAAGCATCTCTTCGTGTAAGTCTCCTCACCACTTTTTGTAAACCAAAGCACAGACAGCTTATGAAACTTACCCATATTCCTACAGCTGGATGAACTCAGGAAAGCCAGTCAAAATCCAAATGATGTGGCATACAAATCTTTCATTTTTATAATGATTAAAATAGTTAAAATGCAGTTTTGCTGGCAGAGTTCTGACCTGAATCTTCTGACGATTTAGGTATAATTAAGGTGAGCGAGCAGAAGGATGGAGAGAAGGAACAGAATACTGGGGAAAGAATGACTGAAGCAATTCTAGCGCCTCCAATCTTGACTTTTTCCTATTTCCTATTAGATATATAGTCATTTTAGTGTTAATATTTTCCAGTGCATTTTAGTTTGTTTAAATATTATCATTATTTTTTATATTTATCTTTATATATACACGTTAGAGTACGTTCAAGTGCTTGAGATTAGAGTTATAATTCCTTTTGGTTGTGTGTTTGTTATTTTTTCATGCAACAGTTTGGAAGACCCTGTATGACATCCTCACTGTCATTTACCTTTGGGGGAACAGTATTTGGTAGATCCCCTGCCTCATCTGATTAGAGCCAATGGAGACCAGTCTTCCCAGAGGACAGCTCAACTGCATGTCATGTTGGAGGCTGAGGCAGGCAGATCACTTGAGGTCAGGAGTTCAAAACTAGCCTGGCCAACATGATGAAACCCTGTCTCTACTAAAAACACAAAAAATTAGCAGGGCATGATGGTATGTGCCTGTAATCCCAGCTACTTGGGAGGCTGAGGCAGGAGAATTGCTTGAACCTGGGAGGCGGAAGTTGCAGTGAGCTGAGATCACGCCACTGCACTCCAGCCTGGGTGACAGAGCAAGACTCCATCTCAAAAAAAAAAAAAAAAAAAAAGAATTCAGTCCCACTCCAATATCTCACAAACTAGCTAAGATGTGTTCTCTTGAACAACCTTGAGGGAGAGGGCAGCCTTGGCTTCATTCAGAATCAAATGACATTATTTCCTCTTACCCAATATTAGTCATATGCTCATCCCCTTTTTTTATAGTAGATGAACAGCTCTGTTTGGATCTCCCTGAACTTCAAAAAGACCTTTGTATGCAGAGCTGTTGCAGAGAGGCAAATGATTATGGGATCATTTATTTATATTATTATGGCACAATAGAAGTCACTTTGGTCCTTGAATGTGTTCCAGTGACTCAAGATATTTTTTCCGATGTTTTCTGACCTCTGCTCCTTTTCAAATTCTCCCATCTCTGATAAATTAGCTTCAAAACCACAGAAAAACCACAGCTGTGTTTGTTCATCAGGGGCATGAAGAATGAAAGTAACTGTTTTCATGAGGAATCTTCAAAGGAGGTAAAATTAGTTTCCTGTTGTCTACATATAACCAGATACTAAGGGATTTCGGAAATGTAACTTGTTATTTCTTGTTTGGAAAATATTTTTGCATGATAAAAAATAGGAACGTTACAGAGACATCACCAAGGTCAGCTGAATTGTTTATTTTGTTATTACATTGCAGCATTACAAATGAGATGACACACAAATCACAATGAATCCATAATAAATAGAAAGTAATAATAGATTAAATGTATTTAATCACTTTATGAGACAAATATGATTATCAGAATGTAAAATATTAAAAGTCTAAGCCAACAAAAATATGTGGAGATAACAAAAGAAGACATTGATTTATGGAAGTTATGCAAAGTGTTTCAGACCTCCAGAGGGCGCTATTGCATTTACACAGAAATATATTTAATTATGTACACATTCTCCTGAAATTTAAAAAATGAGAATTTTGAGCATCTCTAATTTGTTTCCACATAAAACAAGGAAAGAATCAATAACCATAACAACAATTTGCCTTCTAAAATATTAACTGAGGTTTATCTCATTTAAAAGAACTTTTTTAAACCTGAAGATTAGTTACTTAATAAAAGAATGGAAAATATATCAAGTCATTTCAGATACTATGTACAGTAACCTTTGTTTGAACAAAAGGAGGTTTGTATTAGCCACAGATATTAAATTGATGGTATATTCAAAAATATATTTAGAGATTTAAAGTTCTTTGAATTTTTTTGAGCACCAGGAAATAAATCACAACATGCAATCAATCTTTGAGGAAAAGCTGCACATTTTGAAAATGAAGATAAAGTCTTTAACTAAGCAAAATTATTTTTGACTATCGTAATCTAGCATTTCTTACATATACTTACAGTAGGAGTGGTATTACCTACTGAGGAAAATGAATCAGAGGCAATGACAAGTAAATAGTAAGTTAGTTCTTTGCATTATTTGAAAGCTACATGACAATGGTGGATGTGTGTATCTTTTTTTTATTTTATTATTATTATACTTTAAGTTTTAAGGTACATGTGCACAATGTGCAGGTTAGTTACATATGTATACATGTGTCATGCGTGTGTGCTGCACCCATTAACTCGTCATTTAGCATTAGGTATATCTCCTAATGCTATCCCTCCCCACTCCCCCCACCCCACAACAGTACCCAGAGTGTGATGTTCCCCTTCCTGTGTCCAGGTGTTCTCATTGTTCAATTCCCACCTATGAGTGAGAACATGCAGTGTTTGGTTTTTTGTCCTTGCGATGTGTGTATCTTAAAAGATTTTAAATTCATATGACATGGCTGTAAATTCATACACTGAGCTCTAATCTGTACATATCGGTTTCAAATAATATGTCTTTATAAAAAAGCAATGATTAAAATTGACTCAAATAATCCTTTTTGAAATTCACTGACATATTTGTTTTGTTTTGAATTTTGACAGCTATTATGAATTCTTATCATATTTATAGGATTGTTTGAGTCATAAGATCATTGATTGCTATTGGAATTTCATACAATGCCCCAGGAATGTGATTAAGAAAATATTTGGATTGCTTCACATCTTTAAGCCTCTGATTTGCATTTTCCCTGATTTGAAATCATCCTGGTGTTGTTTTACCAAAAAGTGTATGTTGTTATTCAAAATAAAAAAGGAACTAATGCAAATATTCAACTCTTGGCAACATTAGTGAATGACATCATAAAATGCAGGCAATAGACAAGAAAGTAATTGAATCCAAAAAGTGTCCCTAAATTTATAACATTTCTGTCATTAAGAGTAAACAATCTATTTGGGAAACGCAGAATAATTGATGAGCCATAATTACATTGAAATGATTAATAGTGAATCCAGGTAGGAAGTTAAGAAACATGTTCATTAAAATGTGAGGATGTTACTAGAAAACTTGTAGAATTGCATGTAAATAACAGTGTGATAGCATATGCTATTTCTATAACATCTTTCTCTCAGGAGCACAAGCTAACATAGATCCATTCTCTTCACATTTCTGGAAGACAGGAGGGTATTAATATCCCCTGTAGCTACAAGAGAACAAAATAACCAGGACAGGAGCAAAACAAAGCATAGGGAGGCAGATGGGTGGCAGTTTCCCATGTTTGTGGGTGACTGTGGACACAGATGGACCTGTCAAATGTTTTCCTTGAGCTGATCTGGATGACATCAGTAAGGGAGGAGTTTTAATCAAAAAGGCTCACAAGTAGAAAAGGAAGGCAAATGTAGCTTTCTTTAAGACCTTCACAAAATATTCTCCTAGAGACCTGTAAGTCTTTCAATACATGGGATCTAGAGAACAGGGTGGCTGCAGAAAACATTTAAACATTTAATACCCTAGAGGATAACTAGAAAAAAGATCTCTTGGCACAAGATAGATGCATGCTAGTGACAAAGCATTCATATGAGCTTTTGGCCCTTTCCAAGGTATATATACCCTTTCTGTTGAGCCATAATAGTCCCTAATTGGGGATGCCATATTCTTCATACAGTCTAAAAACTGTCAGCACTGTATAGTACCAGGAAATTTAAGACTGAAAATAATAGCTAAAAATAAAAATAACAAATAGAACATTTGTTAGATTTGTGGCCTGGAAAAAAAAAAATCTCCTTAGGCCTTATTTTTCACAGTTCCCAAATAGAGACATATGAGGTTAAATATTTGAATATAGTCTAAATGAGATAATATATTTTAAAGTGTTTTGGAACTATAAAGTCTTGACTATGTTAGCCTACTATAGTTTGTAGTTTTATCTCAGGTAAGATCCCAGGTGTATTTTACAGTGCTAGATTCTTCTTCTTTTCCTAGGAAAAGATAAATTAGGACCAAAGAAACAGAATGATTTATTTCAATATTTACCCTAGATTAATATGAAAGATGGAGGTGAGTCTAATCTAAGATCTCTTCATTTAGGTTCAGTGTGAATGATGAGGTAGAGTGGCTCCCTCTTCTCTCCAGCTCTTCAGTAACATGCTTGCATGGGCTACTAAAAGAATGCCTGGCAGAGACACCCCATTTCTCAAATGACTCACTGGATACACACTCTGCCGGAAGCTCTGTATGCATACCACAGTGCAATTGATAATGTTTCAGACCAGTAACTCAGTACAGACTTCAAAAGTAGTGCATGTGATGTTATTTTGTGTTATTTTATGGATCCGTTGGGAATGTGATCAAAACAGATATGTCACGAAAAAAATAGTTCATTTTTTACAACATTGATTTTGTAACCAGTGAGTGATTTTCATCTGAGAAGAGAATCATCTGAAGAAATAAGGCCTAGACTGACACCATGAGGTTGGACTTTGGACCATATGTGTTTAGTCTGTTTGCTGTGTTGGAGGAAATATGGGAAATCGCCATGACCCTCTCTAGGTATAGGAGAAGGGAATGCATACTGGCATAATACCAAGCCAAAAGGTGAAACATAGACAATAGTTGTGAAATGATAAAGGAGGGTGATAGGATAGAAAGGTGACTATGAACCTGAACGTCAAAGTTCTTGCCAGATTTTGTGCACTGTGAATAGGGACAAGGACTCAGATTCTGTGATCCCAGTTTCACGTCTGCTAACTTGAGGCTGGAGTTCGACCAAACATCTCAAAATTTCCTTATAGCTCTTAAATGCTCAGATTCTCTAACCCAGGTGTGTGTGTATGTGTGTATGTGTACATATGTGTATGTGTATGTGTGTGTTCTAAACTGTCTTGAATTATAATTAAATGGAAAGCAAGTTTACAAGCAATTTACACAGAAAGTCAAATGATTCATTTACATGGGGTAATAAAGTAGGTTGGCAAAGGAATTTTTCAAAACACTAAGTATTTGAAATTCTGTTCTAAGGGTGAACAGATGCACACTTACTACCACAATACCTTTTGCATCTTTTATTTAAGTGAAAAGGATCCTTGAAATTTTAGTGATTCTCATGTGCACATTTTGTAAGGAAGTTTTTTTTAATGCAAGATTCTAAACTTCTCTATTCACCCATACTTAACTGGTGTCCTCCCAACTGTATATATGGTGGGTTTGGCCAAAGAGTTTTATATATAACTAACTCCCTCTGCACAAATTTAAATATCTAAGGCATTGTGCTATTGAGCTAGTAATATAATAGCTTGGCTTTGTATTTTATTGCAACAAATTCTTCCATTTCAGCATGCTACTTCTATTGAGAGAAATATATACTAAACAATGATTTAAAATGTACATAAAAGTTCCTAGATGAAAATATCTATGTCTTTTTCTGTTATATTCAGTGTCTATAAATCTGAACCTGCATTTATACATAGATTTATGCAATTGGATAACAATCTCACAATCATATCTTAAATCCTATCCATTTGTGAGGATTAGCCTGTTCAACTAATTCAGTGTGCTAGGATCGTAGTAATTTCGCTAGTCCTTTTCTCAAGACTGCATCCACAGGGAAATCTCACAGCATCTCCTCTTCAGCTTGTAAACATTAGCAGTCAGACCACATCATTCAGATTCATTCTCTGTTTTGTACTCGCAGGTACAAACTTCCCTACAACTATGGAAGTACCTCTATTAAAAGTAGAAAGGGTTAGAGACACTTTTTATGTTTATTTTTGTTGACTTTTTAAAGCAATTCGTAGTTCTAATATAATGAATGTAATAGATACATGTCTGTCTGTCTAACAACAGAAGCAATTAGCTTTGTTAAATCTTCTACTCCACCTAAATCAGCAATTTCAGATGCCTCAGGAAAAGAATATATGGGAGACAGCAATCAGATAGGAAAAGGGAAGGTCGGAGGAAAAGTGGTCTGCTCACTCTCTTGCTGTTCCCTGACAGTTTGTGAATTCAGTCCTAAAATGATTAACATAATTAAAGCTGCATAAACATTGCTTATTTATCTTACTTTTTAAGGGACTTTGCTGAGACTTGTTCCAAAAACAAATCAACCCCAGGGTCAATTATTGACTAAGTCAATGCATATTTTTAAATGTGAGATCATAGACAATATATAATTAGTAGAAAATAAAATCTTCTTTTCCATTTTCAACTCCTCATTGTCATACCATTTTCTCACCGTTCCTCACTCATAAAAATAGAATGAAAATTTACAGAGGTACTCAATGCAGTATTAGGGTCTGTTAGAGTCAGTGAACTCTCTTCCACCAATCTTACACACAATCACTGTATGTTGACAGTTTTTGTGTTTGAATATGACTTTATCTCTTTTTAGAGTGTTTATTCAGTGTCCTACTTATTGGATCACATTTCAGAATCTGAAAGTAAGCAAAGAAAGTTTCTTAGAAGTCAAAATAGCTATGCACACCTAATACTCGTGGCCTCCATAAGCACCTACTTTTATTTAATGTACATATTATATGATTTAGTTGTCTACTCTCCAAGATCTTAGCAGATTACAGACATATTGATTATAGTACAATGATAATTTGACAACTTGCACAAAGAAGATTCTTGGGCTCAATAAGTGTGTAAGCAATCTGGGCACAAGAATGTCACAATGTTATAGCATTAATCATCCTTTTTACTTGATGATTGTAAGTCATCAAGAAACATTAAATTATGGTTAAGTATATGGCTTTAGGAAGATCAAATCAGGGCCAGGCATGGTGGCTCACACCTGTATTCCCAGCACTTTGAGAGGCCAAGGCGGGCAGATCACAAGGTCAAGAGATCGAGACCATCCTGCCCAACATTGTGAAAACCCGTCTCTACTAAAAATACAAAAGTTAGCTGGGCGTGGTAGCATGCGCCTGTAGTCCCAGCTACTCAGGAGGCTGAGGCAGGAGAATCGCTTGAATCTGGGAGGTGGAGGTTGCAGTGAGCCAAGATTGTGCCACTTGCACTCCAGCCTGGCAACAGAGCGAGACTCTGTCTCAAAAAAAAAAAAAAAAATCAAATCAATATAATCAAATAAACAATTATTGCAATTATTGATGACTACTATTCAAATTTTATCTTTAACATTTTCCCATAACTTACTCTTTTCACCATTTTATGGATGAGGAAACTGAGGTGCAAAGAAGTAACTTTCTCAGGGTCACAGACGATAAAGTGGCAGAAGTAGAGAGTAAAGCCTGACCACAAAGATGTTGCTCTTTCTGCAACTCTGCTTTGCCTCAAGAATAAGATTTTCTTTCCATTTGAAACCATATTTGAAATTACATAGTCTAGCATCTCCAGTTTACAAATGAAGACATAAGAGTGAAAGAAGAAAGTTATTAGCCTAGGACAATGTAATGAATGAACCCAGAACCTAGATTCCTGATCTCACAGACCAAAGTTCTTTGCATGCTGCCATGTTGCTGACTGACATTGCCCCTGTCAATACCAAGTTCTCCTAACTCCCTGCCTGTTCTAATACCCAGTCTTGGATTAATAAAATTGATGAATATTGTTGTAGACATACATAGACTGATGCTCTACAAATCCAAGGTCTTTCGCTAGTCAAGACACTTACAGCTGCTTGTAATCTTGTGATATTTTCAAACTATTTCCCTGTAATCAATATCATAGTGTCCTGGGCTTCCAAGTTCCCACAGCTTCATATCTTCTGGCAAATTCACCTAGTTTACTGAGTTCAAAGTCATCCAATGTGAACTCTAACTTTAGCCATCATCTCCATCTCAGAATTTTTGTGTGGACCCTTCTCCCAGCCTATATGTAACAAAGAAGAGTTTTGCATCATTATCATATCTAGTTCATTCTGTTGCTCATTACGTTTCATCTGTCTTGAAGGAACTTGCTCCCTTAATTTCTAAGACTCACTCCTTCCTTCCAAGCATGTAACATTCTCCATTTTCTTTATATGTATTCCAGCTTCACTTATCTCTAGAATTATGTCATTCCACTCACGTCTCTTTTTTATTTGACTTCAAAATTCCTCAATAATACAATGGGTTCTCTTCCTCACTGTTCTTTCTCCTCTTCTCTTTTTAACCCATGAAAATGTAGTTACCTAGCTATTCTAGTTCAATAGAAATCTCCTATTCACCAAATGAAATAGTCCTTACTCTGTTCTCAATATTTGTTTTTCTTAAGCTCTGTTGAGTACCTGCTGCTCAAATCTGTCTGTTGATAAGACATTGATCTTCCTGGCTTTTCTCCTATGTTCTTGGCCACACATTCTTCATTTTCTTCTCATTTATTCTTTCTCCCACTCCTTACAAGTAGCCATTTCACCATCTCTTCTTCCTTATTCCTGTATTTTCTTCCTTGCTGATGTCATTCACTCTTATAGCTTTAGCCATCATCTTCCATGTAGATGACAAAAATAGTCTATCTTTAGCTTTAACCTTCATCTTCAGCCTGGAAATTTCTAGCTACTGCTACATTTTCTTTTGATGTTTACTGACACCTGAAACTTTTGACACACCTACATCTTAACTAACTTATTCTGCTAAACGTTCTCTTGATGTCTCAATTTCTGTCATTGCAACACCATCTTTTGAGGGACCTAGGCTCTATGGACATGCAGGATCATCTTCAGGTATGTGACTTTCCTGAAATAAAGTGCAAAATGTTGTATTCGTATTATTTTTATATAATTTTATCTGAAGAAAAGTTTTAGAAATTTTTATCATCTTTTCAAAGAGTTCAGAGAGCAAAAAAATATCTTAATAGCCACTGCTGGATTTAACATCTATTTTTCTCCTTGTGTGAAAAAAAGAAATGCCTATAGGTAAGCTTATAAATTCAAATTTTTGGATAGCTTTTGCAATCCGTGTGCTTATATTTCTTAGCTATTATATGCCAGAATAAATTATCAGTTGTTTGGTTTTGCTCAGTAAGAGAGGATAAGCAGAACTTTGTCTTCCCAAATAGAAATCACATATCTTGGATTATGACTTACTGTATAAAATTATGATTTTATCTCTAAATTTTAAAAATATATCCATCACTTTGTCTTTGCTGTTAAATACAGGATTTGGCTATCAAAAGAAATTACACTGTTTATGTGTACGGGCAGCCTAGTTTTGTGTTTATCTCAAATCAGGAACTCGTGTAAAACTAAAAGGTCAATTTGAAATATCTAGCTGTTTGACATCAGATGGATAAGGAGGAATTACACTTTCAACCAATTCAACTGTTACAATATTAGGGTAACTATTTTAAGAAAATATATTTGAACCTATGTTTGAATGAACTTGATTGCTCCTTGTATGAAATGACATCAAAAGCGAAATCTATTCTCTTTTTACACACAAATTATGCTCAAATTTGGTAATTTTTTTTCAGTTTGCTTCCTGAGGATTAATGGCTTGTAGACATAACTTTGTGATTAGAAAATTAACCACACTGTTGTGTTCCTTGCTTTCCTTTTTATGTGGAGTAATGCTGTTTTGCATTGGTTCTTATATTGTTTATCATTGTATGAAACAAAGCTTACAAATTAGATTTCATCTCCTATAAATTAGTGTATTTATATTTTCCAGGCCAGGGACTGTTAGGTGCCAAGCCACAAAGGAGAACAAGACAGCTCCTGTTCTTAAGGAGCAGAGTCTAACAAATATGTATCCACCTTGAAAAATATTGTTGTATTTATACTAGTATTATTACTATTATTCATTTTTAATGATTATTATACCTAGTTCTAGCAAAAACACATAACATTTTTTACAACAGAACATATTACTCAAAAAAGAAATGATATTCTCTAATATAAACAAGTTTTCTTTATAAAGGTAGAGAAATGTGTCAATTTTCTCCTTGAACTTCTGCCACCTTGTAATCAGGAACTAATTAATTAATTAGCTAATATTTTTAAAGTGCATTGGAAATGAGCTGTATCATAGAAATGCTAAGTATTTTAAAGCCTTGCGTTGCCTCATATATACCAAATAGGCTTTCTTAAAGTTTGTAAAGGACAATTTGAACAAATTACATTGGTTAAAGGAAAAAGCTAGGCGTATATTGAAGACAGGTGTAGTCAGGAGTAGGAGAAGTTGGAATGGGAAAGTGCAAATGTAATCAAGAGAAGGAAAATGATTCTTTACTTTTATCTCCATTTATCATTATCAGAAAACAAAAGAGATGTATGTCTTATAAAATGCTAAAAATAGAATACAAATTTATCAAAATGAAATAGTACGATAATTGTTCTTATACTTACGAAGTTGTTAATAGAGTTAAGTCAGGACTTCCTATACAGGTGATTATTTTATAATGCTCTTGGAACTTAACTCCAAGGCCAAAACATCCCATTTGGAATATTGAGCTATATCTGCACTGCCTAATCATGGATAACAATCAGCCTCTTCCTTCTCCATGATTTACATGTCCAAAGACTGTGCCAATGCCTGGGGAGGACAAAGGAAAGAAGAATCATGGCCAGTGCCCCCACACTGATAAATGTGGAAAACCAAGCCACAGCAGTCATGCTCCAATATGAGATTTCAAACCTAGAGAGTTCTCAAATGGGGTAAATTGCTCAAATACATTTTAGAGCCAGACTTACTTTGTGATTTTTAAACATGATCATGTGGAAATTCAACTTTGCTAGAAATTATATTTGTTTCAGTTTAGTGGTGGTGGTGGTGTGCAATCTTTCCACACTTCTCTTTCTTTAAAGCCAATGAGAGAGATGGCCCATAACATAGAAACAGAAGGCAACCGCAAAACATTATTATGGTACTATTTTCACTCCTCAGGTATTATTTGAAGCATTTGCAGATCACTGCTGGTGTTCTCTCTTGTGAATGTATGAGGAATAGACCTGACCCACAGAGTTAACTTGGCTAAGTGAGGTTCACTTGGCTAACTTGAGTTTGGCCTCAACTTGACATCATCACTGTGGGCTCAGCAAAGTGATTGCTCACAAGTAGACTGTGCAATATGCCCTTTTACCTCCTCCGAGGCCATAAATTATCACCCCAATAGTATACGATCATATCTTTTTCTACATCACTTAAGGCAGATTAAATGGCGTCATCCAGTCTTTCTTACCTTTACAATTCTCATAAGCCATTTGGCCGATGTAGAAACTGAGATGTAGAGAGACTGAATAGTTTCTCCAACCTCCTATATGTAGCAAAAACTTGGAGTTGAACATAGATGTCTAATGCCAGAGCCAGAGTCCTTAACCAATATACCATACTCTCTACCCATAATAATGATAATTACTAACACTTATCTAGAACCAGTGCTTTTCCAGTTAATTAAATTACTTGACTAATTTTATCTTCACAACAACCATATAATGTAGCTATTATTACTATACCACTTGTATGTATGAAAAAACTGAGATGTAGAGAGGTTGTATAATTAAAGTTTGATCAATAGTAAGTGGCAGAGCAGGGATCTGAATAGGACATACTGACTTTAGGATTTTATTTCCCATATAAATATCATGTAGAAATATAGTATGCTTCATGACAAATCTTAGTGAGATACTGGATTTTTTCTCCTTTATATGACTGTAAGAGCTTCATAAGTCCTCATTTGTATGAAAATTTGTTCCTAACCATTGTTTGGATTAAGACAGTAACATTAAAAAATTATTTATCCCTTAGAAGAGCAATACACTATCATGTAAGCACTTATGAATGTACTAGTACAGATGTTTATCTGATTAGCTAGCTGTCATTGTGCAGAGTTAAACTCTAAGTAAAGGAATCTGTTGTAAGTCTTTGATAGAGATGAGTTTTAGAAAAGGTCCAAGTGCTCCCTGAAGAAATCATACCTGATAGGGAGAGAAACTACAGAAGGTCCTGAATAAACAGGATACCACACTGTATCCTGAGAAGAAAATACATCAAATAAGTAGAGAAATGCTCTTTGCCTCAGATTTGAACCTATAAACTAGCTTGACACATACAAACACCAAATATGAAATGACCAAGGAAGTTTGACTTCTTCACAGAAATCTCAGAAGCCTCTGCTTGAACTCCACACCAAGCCTGCACTCAGCCTGTTATTTCTCTTTCCTCTGTGTTTCTACAATTTAAAGTAGAAATTTGAACTTCAGTTTTCTTGCTGTGGTGCTCCGTGTACTTGGTTTGGGCTCCTCACTTGTTCTAGTGCTCTATGCCCTAGTTGTAGTCTCCATGATCTAAATCAGGCTGTAATTGTTGATTAATACCTTGAAAGGGACCAGCCAAGGCCCATGACGAAAGTTCAAAGGCCCGGAAGTTAGATGTGTATTTTGCTGGCTTGAAGTCTTGATCGGCTCCTTTGACTGTGGCTATGGTGAAAGTTGTAAGAAAAGCAAAAAGCAATAGTGCTCCCCCCCCCGGCCACACCCCTTACCACCCATACCAATCTTAACTATTTAGGCTTGTCCTCTACACAACTGTCTTGAAAAATTCTTTGACAAATTTTGTGGATCCTCTGCCATTCATTCAGTTTGACAGCTATGTGCTTTTTTTATAGGAAAAAGATAAAATAGACATATGTAACTATTAGGCAAGTTGCATCAAAATTTGGGAATGCTAATTAACAGAGAACTTACCTTTACAAAAATCCTGTAAATTGCTGTCTATTTTTCCAGAAATTATGCTTATTTACTGTTTTCTGTTTCTGAGAAAGAATGTTTTAAAAACCCAACCCAACTCAATTCTATATTAATAATATAAAGAAAGACCATATAAAATGGATTTTGAGAATTATGTTAGATTATACATGTAAATGATATTATACATGGTTAATATTAGGGATCATTTTTCTAATTTCCTATTTTCCTTTCTTTCCTATATTTCTTTTCAGAGTTATATTATGTCATGTTCTATTAATATCTGGATGAAAGATATTGCCATATTCATGTTATAAATATCCAGATTGAGGACAGAGTTTTGAGTAATATGGTAACACCAAGTATTATTATGTGTAGAGCATTTTATCAACTCTCCATCTTAAGGGGTTTTCCACAATTAAAAAAGATGATTAAAGAAGCTATTGCTAACTAATTGTAGATTAGTGTTGGCTGTAAAGTAAGGTTTCTCAGGTAGAGATTTATTCCCATTTGTAGAGCTTGCATATTTTTGGAAAGCTTAGGCATCAGAGCCCTGTAGCCTGTTTTTCAGCAGCTCACAGTAAATGTGATTACACTCAATCATCATCTTGAAGTTCTCTGTGCAAATGCAGGAGGTTCTTGCCTTGAGAAAAATCTTTAAAAGTTGCACAGCTCCCCAGAAGCAGAGGTTGAGAGGGAGGCATGCTTTGTGTCATACACATTAATTCAGTTGGCACATTACAATGTTAAACTAAATGACATTATTACAAAGCTGTGCTAAGAAGTGTTGACAGGTCCATATGGTAATTTTACAATGTATAATGAACACACAGACTCCTTTCTTGCAGAAATTTATAGTTCAAATCTATACCCAGGATATCCAGTTTTATTTCCAGAAACTTAAATTGACTTATTACGATGTAGTGAATGTATAAATTAGTTCCAGTAGTTGAACTGAAACATTTCCCTACAGACTCAATTAGATTCATTAATCTGCTGTGTAGACCTGTAAACGGCCCATTGTTCTTTTCCCCCCAAAATGTCAAAAACTATTTCTCTAACTATAAAATATTTCCTACAAAAACTGTTTTAAATGGTCAGAATATTGTATATTAGAAACCCAGAACTGCAAATTATCTTATTGCCCTGGCACCTTTTTTCCAAAGAAAAATAGGGTCCAGCCCTTGCCAAGTAATTTAATGGGGTTAGTGACTGAATTCAGTGCTCTATCACACTGAAAATGCACTGAAATTAAGAAAAGATCATCTTTTCTCCTTTCCTACTGCATAAATCAGCTGGCATGGGGCATATTGTGTATGTTCCTAGCCCCACAGCTTTTTCATTTTAAAACTTTTGTTTATGTGCCTCCCTCTGCCTGAAATGTGGCAGCTTATCAGTCCATTGTGATGTTCCATGGAGGCAGAGTAAAATAATACAACCTGTTAATAAATTCCATTTCAAACGATGCACACCTGTGTCTTACCTTTTTCAAAATACCACCCTCCTTGTGGGAACTAGGGAGGCCACTGCTCAGCAGAGCTTTAAACACAAATCTTTTTTTTAAGCTACTGTTGTAGAATTTTTAAAAACAACCTTGTTTTATTGATTGATGAAGGTGGCTGTTTTTACTTACTGCACGACATTTTTTGCTTCTGTGATTTATTAAACATTATTTTTTTGAAAAACCTTTACAGCTGTTACCTTTGACTTTTTTTTAATGGTTCAGCTCTAATAATCTTTAGAGGGTTGCATTTGAGGCTAACTTTGATTAGGTTTTTAATCCTGGGTAGACAAGGAACTGTTCCATTTTAAAGATGAGAGGGGGCTGCTGTGGTCATTTTCAGACAGACTGAAACTGATGTGATCTGAAATGGAAATACTTAAGACTTGTTTAATTTTGTTTAACAGAAAACAATTTCAGTTCTCTTTAGGGGGGAAAGATACGTATTTAAGAGTATGGGGGTGTCTCATAAGGCAAGCAATGGAAAACAAATAATCTTTAGAAATGATTTGCAACCAAGGATTCAAATATTCTCTCCCTCTCTCTCTCCATCTTTCTTCTCTCATTATAGCTACTTCATTCTTACTCATTATTACTTCAGTTCTAGTTTAGCTTTCTCTGCTTCTCTGGTTCATAGTGTGAAAAGTTTGGCTAAAGGGAATCTCCCAATTCTTACACGGCAGAGCAAATCTTCTCCCATCTCAATCCCAGTTTTAGAAAATTATATTCTTATTGGTCTAATTGCTTCAGTTCCTGCTTCTTTCCTACTTTGAGGACAATCAAATGTGACTAGAGAGTGGACTGACACTGGTTAATGGTAGCAAAGAGGGGATGCTCCACTTTGGGCAGGAGTAAAAATCTGCTACTCTAGCTGAAATGGAGAGAAAGTTAAAAAGAGGGAGCTCCCAGGAAATGTTGGTAATGGTAAATGGGGGTTAGTGTTGGGCTGAATACACACATGGAACAAGTATCTATCTATCCTATTTTAAAAACCCTTCATCATTATCTTCAGTCCAATATTATGTAGAAAGTTAGAGCCGTAGGTGCTCCAAAAGTAGAGATGTTGGACTTTTCCTCCAGGATGATATTTCCAGTGAGAAATATAATGTGTTGGAATAATCAGCTTCCTGTTCACAGTCCCATGTTCATCTGCTCGCAGGACACGCACAATTTTCCTGCCAATGTAGAGCATAACATTTCCTTCCCCCACCCTTTCCATTTCATTAATATGGAGGTGGGGAAGGGGTGTGCCAGATTCTTCTTAACAACATATTTCCCCCTAATTTTTCAACTTATCACCTCCCTTCTTGGAATCCTAGCTTTTCATGACAAATTGAAGAGTTCTTGCTTGTGCAAATCTGCTCAATGCTAATATCTGCACCTGTACTCCGGGGTTGTGGCAAAGCAGCCACACATGCACAATGAGTATGAATCTCCCACATCTAGAAAAGACAGGAGGACTGATATCAGCAAAACCAGCTCAAGTACTTCCTTGTCCTATGGAATTGGTAACTGCTGTGTTTGGAAAGCCTTTCCTATGGCTCAGCACTTTGCATTTCCACACAGATATTTATTAAAGAACTCCTATGTGCCAGGCACTGTGTTGTGTACTTATAGAGAGGCAAAATAAGTAAGATACTGTTTCTGCCTTCAAGGAGAGTGCCATGTTGATGGGGTGACAAGATAGTGTCTCACCAATAATTATGGTATAAGGGACAATGTGGATATACTGAATAAAGCTGATGGGAGTAATTATAGAAAACTTCTTGGAAATGAGCTTAAAAGATGACTAGAAGTCTAATAAAAGGAGATATGGAACATATTAGGTTTACTGGCATTCTCCTATTTAAGAGTCCTTTCAAAAGAGAATAGTCTTAAATAGAATGAAAATACAGAAGACTTGCAGGGAAGTTTAGAAGAGGATTGGAATGAGGGAAATTTGACTGAGCTCACCTCTATTGTCAATACAAAGAGAAATGAGGGAAGATATGAGGGAGGAGAAAGAAGGACAGAATAAGCAGGAATAGAGCCTCCTGGTGAACAGGAGCCCCAGTGTAGAATTCCTTGTTTTACATGCACTTTGAAGTAATGTTTCTAGCAGGCCTATCATTTGGCAGAAACTATCACATAATAGCTGTGTTGTCCATTGTATTTATTGGTAAATTGTCTCAAACAGGATTAGCTTAAGGTAACAAAGTTAGTAGGTAATGCAGCTGGGAATTGAACCCAGTGTGCTGAATTTAAAAGATGGAAACATTCATCAGGAGAATTAAAGGAAGAGATGGGCAAGTACTCATGAACTTGCTTCTTTGTTAGCATCCTTGATCCTCCTCTCTCTTCTCTATTGTCCTTGCCCTTTTAAGCAACTCTAGTTACCAGATTGTAATTAAAGGTGCCTCAGCAACAGAAATTTGTTCATGTGTCCTGTAGGTTCATCATTATATAAGTGTGACTTAGTTGCCTTCTCTTTCTGCTTCTCCCTAGTCACCTTTTAGGTTCTGCTCCCAAAACTAGGTATTCCTGTTCAGGCCACTACCTGACAATCTCTTTTTTCACATCTTCATTCAGACTTTCTCAAGAGAGACTATATGATTGGCCTAAGTCATTATTGTCATTGCTATGGAATAAGCCTTTGAGCCAGACCTCTTCTAGACTGTGACCAGCCTTTATGTAGGATGCCATGGGTCAGAGGCTCACTTCAGTCTAAAAAATTGTCTTCAAGATGGTTGGGTCATGCAACTTGGCTGCTGATTCCCCTATGTTAAAAAATCTCTTAAAATGGGCTCTATTTGGACATATAAGGAGAGAAAGCTAAGAGACATTACAATTTCAGGCACTAAAATCAATGCAACATTGATCCTGACCTGCCTAAAGCAAACCAAAAAATGTGTTACCCTTTTCAAAATGAGAGTATATTTCTTAAGCTAAGTACCATTGCATATCATATTTATTTTTGTCTTCCATTAAAGTAACTGATCCATAGTTGTGCTTGATTATAGAACAAAGTGACTAAGAACATAAACTTTGGAACCAGACATAGGTTCAGTTCCTACCTTGGCTGTCTGTTGTCTCAATGACTTTAGTAAGTTATCCAAATTTTCTATGCTTCTTTTTCTTTATTTGTTGAATAGCTGTCAGTATCTAATGAGGTGTATACAAAGATCAAATGAGGTAATATCTGTAAAATGCAAGCACATAACAAATAATAGACTAATTTTTAAAATAAATGAATATTGCCTTAAAATTAGTAGATGCCCATGTAAAAATGTTACGAGAAGGAAATTAATAAACAGAAAAAATTATTTGCAGAGTGATCAACTTCAAAGACCTTGGATTCATTGTAGATTTTGGTTTATAAACAAACACACACACAAAAACCTTTTTTGTTGTTGTTGTTGTTTGTTGTTTGTTTTTTTTTTTGAGATGGAGTCTTACTCTGTCACCCAGGCTGGAGTGCAGTGGCACGAACTCAGCTCACTGCAACCTCTGCCTCCCAGGTTCATGCCATTCTCCTGCCTCAGCCTCCAGAGTAGCTGGGACTACAGGTGCACACCACCACACCCAGCTAATTTTTATGTTTTTAGTAGAGACAGGGTTTCACCATGTTGGCCAGGATGGTCTTGATCTCTTGACCTCGTGATCCGTCTGCCTCAGCCCCCTAAAGTGCTGGGACAGGCATGAGCCACCGTGCCTGGCCAAACCTTTGTTTTTATACAACCATAGAACCATGGGCTAAGAAACATAATTCTATTTAGTATCCTATACATAGTTTGCAAAAGGATATTCTCAATCTATACTCTTTGAGTAAGTGTGCCTTTCCCATAAAAATATCTGAAGGAGATTCTATGATTCTTAAAACTTAATGTGCTAATGGCCACATGTAAAGATGAAACCAAATGTTAATGTCATAGTTGATTGAGCCAAGGTTTTATGCATACATGAGAGTGGCACATTTTTAAAATGTGAGCAAACATTAAAGTATAAGGTTTATAAAACAAATTAGTCATAGTTTACTTTTTAGTGTATTTAAAATGTGTCATTGATGACCTTTTAGTAGTAAAGACAAGAAAAAGCAGTAACACTTGAATTTTAGGAGAAAAACACATTCAAAATTATCCTTTTTAATATATTAGTACATTTCCATATCTAAAGCCAGCTTCTCAACAGGGCTGTGTTTTTTTTGTGAATGATCAACTCTCTAATTAGCCAATTATCATTGCAAAGAGCGAAAGGGACAAAAATCACAAACTGTTAGTAACTTAAAATAGTTATCTACATCACTACATATGAACGGAGAGTTTAAGTAGAATAAAAGGTTGGGGATCAGAATGAAACTGTTTCTAACCCTTTGCTGAGATAAAAATAACATTTTACAATATGGTGTCACTTTTCTCTGTTTGAATAATGAGAGTAATTTTTTACATCTGCATGACTATTAAGAAGCAGTGTGTGTTCCATTTGTAAAATAATACAAAGCAGCTTTGAAATGTTTTATAACCTTTATTAAGAATAACTCCAAAATATCCAGACACTATTTATGGTTATAATTACTACTCTTAACTCTCTGTATTTACTACAGTCAATATATCTGCATCTCTAAATGACAAATGAGGCACAACTCTAAAATTTTGACACCTGTTGGGAATATCACCCTCTGAAACTGTAGCTAGTAAGAAACTACAGAAAATTAATACAATAAGCCATCTGCAGAGTTAACCCACAATAGGAGAAGTTTTATAAACAAAACCAGGGTGTTACTAAATATCACCAGGCAGATGCCAATCAAAAATAAAACTAATATGCAATAGACTGAAACCCTGGAAATTATTCTATGCTGATGGCAGTCACAAACACAAATATAGTGTTTTGTGTGAGCGTAGAAAGTATGTTTCTGAATAAGAATTTGTCAGTATTCCATTGTACTACTCTAAAGCAAGGATTTAGGGTCCTTCTCTGTCTATTCAGTGTATGTATTGTCTACTAAGACAATTGTCACTTCAGCAAGTATACAACTGAGTCCAGGGAATGAGTAGTCTTAAAATGACTCCCTGGGTACTAGCTCTCCCTATTAAAAAGTTTTGCCCTATTTATACAACCAGTTATCTGGTTAGACAGACTTCCCAAGGTAAATGAAAACATGACCTTCTGGTGTACACATTTATTTGTTAAGTGTTGCTTAGTATAACTTAGACCCTGGGACATGTTAATTCCTCAGTGAACTGACAAAATTAAGTGCCTCAATGTGCATAACTCAGATCTGAACTCTGGAATAGGAGAGTTCTACTAAATTACAGTTAATCTACAAACTCAACATCCAGCAATAGCTCAATTGTCTTAAGGGAAGCATGCAACTGGCAATAGATAAACAGAGATTTATTTACTTCATGGCAAATGCTTCTTGCAATGTAAATACTAAGAGTATTGCTAATTAAACACATTAGGCAACTAATTGAACAACATGAAATTTAGAGTTCCATAAATGCTTTTCTACTTTTGTTATCACTTTGTTTACATTACAGATGTGGCACTAACCATATACTTCCTTCAACTGTAGTATTTAGGTACAAGTCTTATTTTTGCCTCTAAGTTGCAATTTATTTTAGGACAGGTGTCAATGTCTCCCCTCACAGCCTAGGGTAGTCCCTTGCATATTGTAAGTATGTACTAACAAATATTTATCAAATGAACAACATATCTTATTTCTATGTCTTATTGTGACAGATAGTCTCTTCTTTCCTATATTACAGCAGTTGGAAGCTTTGAAACTATATTTCCAAGAATCCCTATTACCAGCAGAGTGCTGGTCACACTTCTTCCGTAAAAGGCACTTACTCAATAGTTGGGAAGAGAAACAGAAGTAGAAACCATCATTGGTCTTGTGGCAGCAATGGGCAGGTGTGAAAGTTTCTGAGCATCCTACTAAAAATTACCCAGTTTGGTTCTACTATGATCATTAACAGTGGATTCCTGCAGTTCCTTCAGTTCTTCCACTTCCCAGTGTTTTAGAAATTTTTTTTTAGGAAATCCAGCAGGGGCTTTCCCTGAACACTATCACAGTCTTTCCAACAATTCCACAGGCTCTAATTCCCTGTATTGAATTCCGTTCTGTTTAAAATTTCTGATGTATTTTCTGTTTTCCTAAAATACTGACTGACAGACTTGAAATTATGCTTTCCATTTGCTTGTCATTCCTATTCTGTCTCTATTATGAAAAAAAAAACTAAAGTTTTGAACATTCTTCCAAGATTTTAATTGTATTAGCAGTGGAGGAAATGCCACAGCTTCAAATTCCAATTATGCATTAGATTTATGGCCATAATAGATGGAAATGGCATAACTGATCTATCTCTTTATAAGCATCATAGCATGCTCTGAGTCACAATCCAGATAGTATTGGAATTTTGATATTTGATAGCTGCAATTAAGAAGCTGCTAGAACCTATCTTTAGTTTTAAGGTTATTTGCATTTACGTGTGAAATTTAAGTATCACCATAACAATGTCTATAAAGGAACTATAGGAAAAGATATTGACTGTGACTTTTTTTGAAATCTACATATTAGTTTGAGAACAATTGAAATTCTAACAATGTATTTTTTAATTCATTGTTTGCCTCTTTATTTCTTTTTTATTTTCTCAGGTAGGTTTTGTAGTTTTCAGTGTATAGGTCTTGTACATCTCATTACTAAAAGTTATTTCTAAATATTTGATGTTTTGAGGTGAATATTTTTTAAATGTTAAATTATTATTGAAAATACTAAATAATATTTTAAAACTTTACATCCAGTTGTTTCATATTTCAATTATTTTTTGCTTAAAGATAGAATTATAATTTGATTTTGTAGTTTGACTTTGCATTTTGAAATTGTGATAAATTATTCATTCCAGTAGCTTTATGTGTATTACTTAGAATATTCTATACACATATTCTATTGCTTGAAAATAAGGAGAATTTTATTTTGTCTCTTTCAGTCTGTATACCTTATATTTTCTTGCCTTATTCTGCTGGAGCTAGGACTTCCAGAAAAATGTTGAAAAGAAGTGGAAAGCTGACATTCTTGTTTTTTCTTAATCCTAAACAACCTTCCACTGCTATGTTAGTTATGGATGTTTCATGTATGCACTTTATCATTTAGAGGAAGTTTCCTTCTATTTCTAGAAGGAATATTTATTTATTTAGATATATATATAAATATTAGAAGAAATATATATAATATATATAAATAAATGTTAGAAGGAATATTTATTTATTTTTGAGATGAGCTCTTGCCTGTCACCCAGGCTGGAGTGCAGTGGTGCAATGTCCACTCACTCCAACCTCTGCCTCCTGGGCTTTCCAGCTTTTGCCATTAAGTTCAACTACTTATATGAAAGGAACAAATTCTGTGAAATCAAAAATTATGAGAACCAATGAGATTAAATGTTTATACTATTATCTTATTATGCTTTTACTGTCTGTAAAACTTGTAGTGGTATCCCCTCTTCCATTCCTGATATTGGTAATTGATGTATTTTCTCTCTTGTTTTTTCCTTGATCAGTCTATCTAGACTTTATCAACTTTATTGATCTTTTCAGAAATCCAGCATTTAGTTTTATTTACCTTTTTTCTGAGACAGAGTTTCACTCTGCCACCCAGGCTGGAGTGCAGTGGTGCGATCTTGGCCCACTGCAACCTCCGCCTCCCGAATTAAGCAATTCTCCTGCCTCGGCCTCCTGAGTAGCTGGGATTACAGGCATGTACCACCATGCCCAGCTTTTTTTTTTGTATTTTTAGTAGAGATGGGGTTTCACTATGTTGGTCAGGCTGGTCTTGAACTCCTGACCTCATGATCCACTTGCCTCAGCCTCCCAAAGTGCTGAGATTACAGGCATTTCATTGACTTTTACATTGTTCATCTGTTTTTTATTTCATTGCCATTATTTCTATTTCTGGTCCAAGTCATTGTTTTGTGTATATCCACGTTGTCCTCTGACATCATTTTCTTTCAGTCTAAAAAAGTTCGTTTTTGTAATTTCATGTAATGAACGTCTCATGGCCAAAAATTCACTAGGCTTTTGTTCATCAGAAATTTGTCTTTGATTCTGTTTTTTTAACTTTTCATTTTTAAAATAATTTCAGACTTACAAAAAATTTCAAAAATAGTGTAAATAAAATTCTATACACCATTCAGAATCCCTAAACAATACAACTTTACCGTATTTGTTTTATAATTCAATCCTTCTCTTCATATATATGGAGTATATGTGTATGTGTGCATGTGCACAAATATATGCATATGTTGTTATAGAAATATAAATACATTTGTGTATATACACATATATGTATTTGTGTGTGTCTGTGTGTGTGAGTACCCACACACAGACACACACACAAATCTTAACCTAAAATCAAATACCATCACTTTAAAGAATATTGTCACTAGATGTCGAATTCTAGGTTGATAATTTTATTTCAGCAATTCAAAGATGTCATTGTATTGTCTTCTGGAATTCACTGTTTCTAATGAGAAGTCAGTGGTCATTTTTATCTTTGTCATATCTTTGTCATTATCTTTGTTTGTATGTCGTATTTGCTTCTACTCTGCTACCTTCAAGATTTCCTTTTTATTGTTGGTTATGGAAATACATTATAATGGGCCTTAGTGTAGTTTTCTTTATGTTTATCCTGCTTGAGTTGTGTTGGGTTTCTCAGATTTGAGAGTTTATAATTTTTATGAAATTTGCAAAAATGTGGCATTTATTCTTTTAACTTTTTTTTGTTCTGCTTTTCTGATCCTCCAGTTATATACATAATAAATTGCCAAACATTTTCCTACAGGTTCCTGAAGATCTGTTTATTTTTGTTTCAATCTTTTGCTGCCCATGTTTTATTCTGGATTTTTTTTCCCTTTGCCACATCTATCTATTCTTTATTTCTCAGTGGATTTTTCTTTACAGATAATGTATGTTTTGTTTATCTATTTTTCCATTTCTGTCTTTATTAATCTTCTAGGTTCTCTTGACTATATTAATAGTTTCCTCTAAATCTTTTAAGATATTTATATTAGTTATTTTAAAATTAATATCTTCCAATTCCACTCTCTCTGTCATTTCTGGTTTTTTTCTACCAGTTGATTGTTCTCTTTGTTCTGAATCATATTTTCTGCTTTCTCACATGTCTAGTAATATTTTTATGAAATCCTAGGCATTGCAATATTATGATTTATGATTTTTCTTTAAAGAGTATTGAGTATTGTTTTTGGTAATTAAGTCACTTGTGAATCATCTCATTTTTCCTCCATTTTTCATGTTATGTTAGGATATAACCTGAGTACCCTTTTTCTAGATCACTCCAGCTCTACTAAAAAAAGTTACCTTTTTGAAGCTTCCATTGAATACCCCAGGAGTTCAACAGAGTATCGCCATTCCTATTAGTCAAAACTCATATGTCTTCTAGCTCTCAGAATTCTAGAATGAATATCTCCTTATTAGTCATTCTTTCCATTGTGATTATTTTCTGCTTAGCCTCCTTATAGAGCCTTACCCTATAAATGTACAAAGACTCATAGGCACCCTGGTGCAGATTTATGGAGCTTTTTCTCTGCGTAGCTCTGTCCTTTTTTACTCTGCCCCAAAATTCTAGTAGTCTCAGCCTCTCCAAACTCAGAAACGATTTCCCTAATTCAGAGATAGTACCATTCTCTGCTTGGGATTTCTTTTCCATATTGTGGTCTGGAAAATGTCTCCAGGTAGAAAGCCAAGGTTATTTTAGGGATCATATCATTTGCTTCCCTTACCTCAGAATCACACACCTGTACTGTCTGTTGTCCAATCTCTGAAAACAATTGTTTTATATATTTTGTTTGGTTTCCTACTTGTTTACTATGGGAGAGCAAGTCTAGTCAGATTCATTCTGTCATGGACAGGAGTGGGAGTCCGTAGTTTACTTTTTGAAAAAGAACTAAATTGTCTTTGGGAAAAATCTCAATCTCTCTCTCACTCTCTCTCGCTCTCTCTCTCTCTCTCCCGACCCCTTGCTCCATCTTTAATGAGCAAATGTGTTCTGTTATGTGAAAATCAAAATCCTAGTTTATTGTGGGTTGGAGGGGTTTGTGATAAGAAACTAATGTGTTCAATGTGTTAATATAAAAACTTGTTACCACAGGAATAGAATGGTTACTGTATAGTGAAGAAGTACCATCAAAAATCGGTTGAGATAATGATTGAGGGGTGTACTATTGATTTTACTCTTCCTGGGCCCTAGAGAAAGTTGATTGGTCTCAGAAAGCCATTGTGCAACAATATGGCAACAATAGCCTTTCAGAGGAAAAGTAAATCATAAATATTTTTGGCATGGACAAATCCTATAGACTCCAGAAGCTGTGATGTCCAGTATCTAGTTGAAATACAGCAGAAGGGCTTTCTTCGAGGAGTTAGATAATGAAATTTTCTAAACATTTATTTCACAAATTTTAAGCTCCTGGTGCCATAAAGATCTATTTTTTAATCTGTTGACTGTAGTGAGCAGAGTAAGATATCTGTTGATATTTGTATAAGGCTGCCCTATTCCCTGAGTTTTCATTTACACTCAGCAGATTATATTTATTCTAATACAATGCAACTTGACCCAAGGACAAGTCAAGCCTCCAGGTAATTTGCAATAGGTTTATTAGCCTGATTTGATTTTCTCTAATTTTCATGGTACTTATTCTGCTTAATTTGAATTATTGGTATAAACTTTCTTAAAGTACATGCATAAAAAGAAATAATTTTTTCCTTTAATTAAAACATGGATCAAAGGGCCTTGAAAAGCTGGAATATTTCTGAAAGAATAAAAGTCCTGAAGAGTGTACCGTTTACGTAGCGATGTCAGGAAGGACACATAGCACATCATTATTTCTTCCGCTTGTACTCAGAGTGATTTTCAAAAGAGAAAAAATCTTGAATACACTCATAGAAACTTTGAGTCATCAGACATTTTTTACTGTGACTGCCTACTTAATCCAGGAAGAAAGTGAACATTCATGAGTCAGAGCCCTTAGCTTTGACGAGTTCACTTAAAAATGACAATGGAATATTGTAGAAAAGGAATTTGCACCAAATAATCTGGAAAATATTTGCAATAAATGAGCACTTGGTCAGTCCTATTCACCCTTCCTGTGGATGTGTAAGAAACAGGGTTGTCTCAGGAAATGTGATGAAATGAACCCACTATTGCAGGAAACTGCAAAGCCTCTCAAAGTCCCTGAAGAGAGGGCTTGACATGATCAATGGTAGGACAATTTAGACTCAATATAATAGTGGTTCCTCAGTGAGATGATGTGCTTCTACATAAAGGAAATGGGTAGATTATTTATGAAAGTTGTTTGTATTTATTTAACCTTTGATTGTAAAGAAAGGTAGAATTAGTTACAGAATTTACATATTAATTTAATGCTACAAATATTTATTTATAATAAAAAAGTCCTACCATCATCAAATTATAGTCTAAAAGAAGAAACAGACATTAATTAAATATTCACACAAAATAACTGAGCGATGTGCTCTTAGGAAAAAGAAGACGATACTACAAAAATGACTACAAAAAGGAATCGTATCTAGACTTGAGGTTGGGTGGGCTTCTGTGAGGAAGTGGCTAAAGTATTAGTGAGAGATACTAAGTGAATATGTGTGCATAGGCCTCTTTCCATAAACTGAGAGATGGTTCAAATAGAAAACAATAAGATGGTAAACATAAATTCCAACAGATTAATAATTATACTAAACATAACTAGGCTAAGTAATAAAAAGATAGACTATATAGTATAATTATATACTCCTTGTATATATATATAGTATATATAATCTATATAGTATAATTATATACTCCTATATAGTATAAGTATATGCTTGCAATCGACACACCTTTAATATAAGGACACAAGGAGGTTAAAAATAACGGTAGACTTAAAGATAGCATTATTAGAAATAAATAGGAAATTTTAAAGTGATAAAAGGCCAATCATCTAGTAAGGTCAAACAAGTTTAAATTTCTATATTCCTAATAAACTCGAAAAAGGGGAAAAGTAATCGAATTAATAGGAGAAATAGACAAATCCAAATTCATAGAGAAAAATTTACCACATTTCTCCTAATAACAGAACAAGAAAAAATATTTAGTAGAGATTTAGGAAATCCAAACATCTTTAACACATATAACCTAATTGTATAATATAACTCTACACCCAATAATAACAGAATATACATTTTTTTCCCTTTTTGAGATGGAGTCTCGCTCTGTCGCCCAGGCTGGAGGGCAATGGTGTGATCTCAGCTCACTGCAACTTCTGCCTCCAGGGTTCAGCAATTCTTCTGTCTCAGCCTCCTGAGTAGCTGGGAATACTGCCACAATGCCTGGCTGATTTTTGTATTTTTAGTAGAGAAGAGGTTTCACCATGCTGGCTAGGCTGGTCTTGAACTCCTGACCTCAAATGATCCTCCCGCCTTGGCCTCCCAAAATGCTGGGATTACAGGCGTGAGTCACTGCACCTGCCCAACAGAATATACGTTTATTTCAAAAGCACAGAAAACATTTACTACAATTGACCATATACTGAAACATGAGGCAAGATTTCAATAAATTGCTAGAAAACGAGAGGCTGATTTTTATGCAAAGCAGAATTCCATATAATTCTTCACTGATGGAATTTACTATCTAGAGTATAAATGAAGATTGTAAAAGAGATTTTCTATGTGTGAGTAATAATCTGAGAACTCTTTACAACATGAAATACCCAGTATATAAACGAGCTTACCGTTTTTGGGTTTGTGAGCCACTGTTGTCCTGAAAAATGTAAGTTAGTCATATATGCCTTCTGACTATGTGAATAGTGAGATATAAAAGCTGAGTGATCCGAAAACTAAACAGGCCCAATTAACTCATTGATCACATTAAGTTAGTGCTTGTCATTTAGAATCTAAACAATATCCTGATTTGGAAAAGTTGTTTCAGGGAGCTGTATTTAATGGATTGGGGTCTCCTAGCTATCGATGTGGCATTTGCTGTGACTCTATCTTGTATTCTTTGCTAATTACTTGTAAAGCTTGGTGCTGGGTGAGACGCAAGTTTTGAGTAAGTCTGATAATTTGGGCATTTGTGAGAAAGCAAAAATTAAACTGAATTCAACACAATAAGAAGTCAATACAGCTTTAAATAACACTTGGATAAAATCAGAAATTTTAATAGAATTTATATATGTTAAATTCAGTGATAAAAATATGACATATTAAAATGTGGAATACTGTTTAGAGAAACAGTAATAACATTAAATCATACATTAGACAAGAGGGGAGGAAGTCAAAGTTCAATGCTCTAAATGTGCATCTCAAGAAGAGAAAAAAATCAGCAAATAAAGCCTTGTAAAAGTAGACAAGAGGCAAATAAAGCCTTTAAAAAGTAGATAAGTGTAGAAGTTAAAAAATTCGAAATCAGGCTGGGCGTGGTGGCTCACACCTGTAATCCCAGCACGTTGGGAGGCCAAGGTGGGTGGATCACGAGGTCAGGAGTTTGAGACCAGCCTGGCCAACATAGTGAAACCCCCTCTCTATTAAAAATACAAAAAATGAGCTGGACATGGTGGCAGGAGCCTGTAATCTCAGCTACTTGGGAGGTTGAGGCAGGAGAATCGCTTGAACCCAGAGGCGGAGGTTGCAGTGAGCCAAGATCGCACTATTGCACTCCAGCCTGGGCGACAGTGTGAGACTCCATCTCAAAATAAATAAATAAGAAATCAAAGACATAATAGAGAAAAACAACAAAGCCAAAACTTGGCATTATGGATTGAATTGTGCAATGCAAAATTATATGTTTAAATCTGAAATTCTGACATCTCAGAATGTGTTTATTTGAAAACAGGGTTGTTGCAGCTGCAGTTAGTTATCTTAGTCCAGTTGTGCTGTTATAACAGAATACCACAGACTGGGTAATTTACAAAGAAGAGGAATTTGTTTCATACAGTTCTGGAGGCTAGGTAAGTGCCGGCAGGTTCGGTGGTCTGGTAAGGACTGCTCTGCTGTGCTCACATGGTAGAAGAATGGAAAAGCAGGCTAGTCAGCTAGCCTAAAGCTGTGTGAAACCTCTCTTTTGAGGCCTTAATCCCACGGATGAGGAAAGAGATCTTACGACTTACTTACCCATGTCTTAAAGGCCTCACTTCCTAATACTACAGGTTGAATATCCATTATCCAAAATGCTTAGGACCAAAAGTGTTTTCGATATCAGATTTTTTTCAGATTTTGGAATACTTGCATATTCATGATGAGATATCTTGGGAATGGTACCCGAGTCTAAACATGAAATTCATTTTTGCTTCATATACACCTTGTACACATAACCAGAAGGTAATTTTATACAATATATTTAATAATTTTGTGCACAGAACAAAATTTGACTGAATTTTTGACTGTGAACCATTGCATGGGTTCAGATGTGGAACTTTTTACCTGGAAGTTTTAGAATTTGGAGCATTTTTTTATTATTATTATACTTTAAGTTCTGGGATACATGTGCAGAATGTGCAGGTTTGTTACATAGGTATACATGTGCCATTGTGGTTCGCTGCACCCATCGACCCGTCATCTACATTAGATATTTCTCCCGATGCTACCCTCCCCCACCCACCCCCTGACAGGCCCTGATGTGTGATGTTCCCCTCCCTGTGTCCACGTGTTCTCATTGTTCAACTCCCACTTATGAGAGAGAACATGTGGTGTTTGGATTTCTGTTCCTGTGTTAGTTTGCTGAGAATGATGGCTTCCAGCTTCATCCATGTCCCGGCAAAGGACATGAACTCATTCTTTTTATGGCTGCACAGTAGTCTATGGTGTATATGTGCCACATTTTCTTTATTCAGACTATCATTTATGGGCATTTGGGTTGTTTCAAAGTCTTTGCTATTGTAAATAGTGCTGCAGTAAACATACATGTGCATGCATCTTTATAGTAGCATGATTTATAATCCTTTGGGTATATACCCAGTAATGGGATTGCTGGGTCAAATGGTATTTTTGGAGCATTTTAAATTTTGTATTTTTGAACTTTGGATGCTCAACCTGTATCACATTGGCAGTACTTGAATTTGGGAAGGAATTGACTTTCCTTTTTTCTCTTTCAACTTTTATTTTAAATTCAGGGGATACATATGCAGGTTTGTTACCTGGTATATTCTATGATACTGAGGTTTGGAGTACAGATGATCCTGTCACCCATGTACTGAGCATAGTACCCAACAGTTGTTTTGTTGTTGTTGTTGTTGTTGTTTGTTTGTTTATGGTTTTTTTTTTTTTTTGAGACAGAGTTTCACTCTTGTCACCCAGGCTGGAGTGCAATGGCACGATCTTGGCTCACTGCAACCTCTCCTGCCTCAGGCTCCTGAGTAGCTGGGATTACAGGTGCCTGCCACCACACCCAGCTAATTTTTGTATTTTTTTTTTTTTTTTAGTTGATATGGGGGTTTCACCATGTTGGTCTCGAACTCCAAACCTCAGGTGATCCACCCGCCTCGGCCTCCCAAAGTGCTGAGATTACAGACGTGAGCCACCACGCCTGGCCAGTACCCAACAGTTTTTTAAACTTTGTCCCACTCCCTACTTCCTCCCTCTGCTAGTCCCTAGTGTCTACTGTTGTCATCTTTATGTCCATGAGTATCCAGTGTTTAGCTCCCACTTATAAGTGAGAACATGCAGTATTTGGTTTTCAGTTTATGCATTAATTTGCTTAGGATAATGGCCTGTACCTGCATCTGGGTTGGGGCAAAGAATACGATTTCATTCTTTTTTATTGCTGCATAGTATCCCATGGTGCATATTTATCACACTTTCTTTATCCAGTCCACTACTGTTGGGCATCTAAGTTAATTCCATTTCTTTGCTATTGTGGATATTGTGAATAGTGCTGCAATGAACATATGCATGTATGTATCTTTTATAATAGAATGATTTATATTCCTTTGGGTATATATCCAGTAATGGGATTGCTGGGTTGAGTGGTAATTCTGTTTTGAGTTATTTGAGAAGTTTCCACACTGCTTTCCACAGTGATTGAATCCATTTATATTCCGACCCATAGTGTATTGATGTTCCCTTTTCTCCACAGCCTCATCAACATCTGTTGTTTTTTGACTGTTGTAATAGGCATTCTGACCAGTGTGAGATGGCCTCTTATTGTGGTTTTAATTTTCATTTCTCTGATGATTAGTGAAGATTTTCAATTTTTTTATTTTTAATTTTTGTGGGTACATAATAGTTGTATATACTTGTCAGCTACATGAGAAATTGTGATACAGGCATACAATGTGTAATAATCACATCAGGGTAAATGAGGCACTCATTACCTCAAGCATTTATCTTTTGTGTTACAAACAATCCAATTATACTCTTTTGGTTATTTTTAAATGTGCTGAGATTACAGACATGTAATCGTTTAAATAACGATTAAATTATTACTGACTGTAGTCATCCCATTGTGCTATCATATACTATATCTTATTCATTCTTTCTATTTTTTTGTACCCATTAACCATCTACACTTCCCACCCACCCCCCTACTACCCTTCCCAGACTCTGGTAACTACCATTCTTCTGTCTCCATGAGTTCAATTGTTTTAATTTTTAGCTCCTACAAATAAGTGAGAACAGGCAAAGTTTATCTTTCTGTGCCTGGCTTATTTCACTTAATGGCCTCCAGTTCTATCCATGCTGTTGCAAATGATAGGATCTTATTCATTTTTATGGCTGAATAGTACTCCATTGCGCATATGTATCATGTTTTCTTTATCCATTCATCTGTTGATGACACTTAAGTTGCTTCCAAATCTTGGCTATTGCGAATAGTACTGCAATAAACATGGAAGTGAAGCTATCTCTTAAATACACTAATTTCTTTCTTTTGGGTATATACCTAGGAGTGGGATTGCTGGATCATATGGTAGCTCTATTTTTAGTTTTTTGAGGAACATCCACACTGTTCTCCATAGTGGTTGTACTAATTTACATTCCCATCACCAATGTGCATGTATTCCTTTTTCTCCACATCCTCGCCAACATTTGTTATGGCCTGTCTTTTGGATAAGGTTCATTTTAATTGGGGTGAGATGATATCTCATTGTAGTTTTGATTTGCCCTTCTCTGATGATCAGTGATGTTGAGCACCTCTTCAGTTTGTCGTGGTCTTCTTTTGAGAAATATCTACTCAGGTATTTTGCCCATTGTAAAATCACATTATTTATTAGATTATTTTCCCATAGAGTTGTTCAAGCTCCTTATATATTCTAGTTATTAATCTCTTGTCATATGGGTACTTTCCATTATGGGTAGTTTGTGTATATTAAAACAAATCCTCCAGATATTAAAAACACCATAGAATATAATACACAATTTCATGCAAATAAATGAAATGGAAAAACTAAAGAATGATGATTAAACATAGGATAGTTGTTCTGATAGTTCTGGGTGACCGTGACAGGTCAGTGGCATGCTTTTGTGGTACTAGCAATACTCAATTGTATTTTAATCTGAGTGCTATCTATATAGGTGTGGTTATCTGTTGAAAATCTCTCAAGCTGAACATTCATATTTTTGTACAAATTTATATTTTAATAAAAAGATTTACTTGAAAATGAAAAATATAAGCCATTCAAACACATTAGTTTTCTTCATTGTTTAATTACTGGACTCTCATTGTTGATATTGATTGTATAAATTCAGGAATATGTAATACTTCAGGAGTTAGCGATCTGAACTGAACTGTCAAACACAGGTAGCTGAGCCTTTCTGTGTATAAAAGATGTCTGTATAACAGGGAATTCTGTGAATTAACTTCCATGCAAAATACAATTTATATCAAAGGATTAGTGATTACAACATGCTAAAAAATCTGGGGGGCCGACAGCAGCCAAGTCATGGTCTAGGAGTAATCATTCTTTTCAGATACCTGAAAGCCAGATACATGTATCCTGATTTCTTAGATTATGAGATTTTCCTAATTTAAAACTCAGCATTGGAGAAGAGAATATGAATGTTATTTCTATTCTGTCCCTTTCTTCAACATCAACCAAATAAATGTTAAGGCCTATTTTTTTATTTTAAAAATATTTGTCATTGAATATCCAATTTAATTAAAACATGTTGGCCAGAAAGAATTAGGATAAAATTTTTGAAAATTGCTCAAGCTAGTTCAGAATCCTTCTGTAAATGGACAAAACATCAAGAAGTGAATAGTTATCCATGCCCTTGCTGTTCATAGAGCATATATACAGAGATGAGTGGGAATGGAGTGATGGTGATAGAACAATACAATGGGGAATAAAAGGGGCTCTGATCCCTTGATCCTTCTCTAGTAAATTTGCAGAAGGAGAGAACAGACTGGTAGATATCATTTAGGGAGGTATATTAGTCCATTTTTACACCACTGATACAGACCTACTTGCAACTGGAAAGAAAAAGAGGTTTAATGCACTCACAGTTCCACATGGCTGGCAAGGTCTCACAATCATGGCAGAAGGCAAGGAGAAGCAAGTCACGTCTTACATGGATGGTGGCAGGCAAAGAGAGAGAACTTGTGGAGGGAAACTCCTCTTTATAAAACCATCAGATCTCATGGGACTTATTTACTATCACAAGAACAGCATGGGAAAGACTTGCCCCCATGATTCAATTACCTCCCACCTGATCCCTCCTACAATGTGGGAATTCAACATGTGATTTGGGTGAGGACAGAGACAAACCACATCATTCCACCCCGGCCCCTCCTAAATCTCATGTTCTCACATTTCAAAACAAATCGTGCCTTCCCAACAGTCCTCCAGAGTCTTAACTCATTTCACCATTAACTCAAAAGTCCACAGTCCAAAGTCTCATCCGAGACAAGCCAAGTCCCTTCTGCCTATGAGGCTGTAAAATCAAGAGCAAGTTAGTTACTTCCTAGATACAATGTGGGTACAGGCATTAGGTAAATACAGCCATTCCAAATGGGAGGAGTTGGCCAAAACAAAGGGGCTACAGGCCCCATGAGAGTCCAAAATCCAGTGAGGAAGTCAAATCTGAAAGCTCCAAAATGATCTCCTTTGACTCTATGTCTTGCATCGGATCATGCTGATTCAAGAAGTGGGTTCCCATGGTCTTGGGCAGCTCTACCCCTGTGGCTTTGAAGGGTATGGTCTCCCTCCCAGTTGCCTTCACAGGCTGGTGTTGAGCGTCTGTGGCTTTTTCAGGTGCACGGTGCAAGCTGTCAGTGGATCTACCATTCTGGTGTCTGGAGGATGGTGGCCCTCTTCTCACAGCTCTATTAGGTGGTGCCCCAGCAGAGACTCTATGTGAGGGCTCCAACCCCACATTTCCCTCTGTACTGCCCTTGCAGAGTTTCTCCATGAGAGCCCCACCACTGCAACAAACTTCTGCCTGGGCATCCAGGCATTTCCTACATCTTCTGGAATCTAGGTGGAGGTTCCCAAACCCTAATTCTTGACTTCTGTGCACTCACAGGCTCAACACCATGTGGAAGCTGCCAAGGCTTGGGGCTTGTATCCTCTGAAAACACAGCCCAAGCTCTATCTTGGCCCCTTTCAGCCACAGCTGGAATGGCTGGGATGCAGGGCACCAAGTCCCTAGGCTGCACACAGCACAGGGACCCTGGGCCTGCCCACAAAACCACCTTTTCCTCCTAGACTTCTGGGCCTGTGATGGGAGGGGCTTCTAGGAAGACCTCTGACATTTCCCCTGGAGACATTTTCTGCATTGTCTCATTGTCTTGGGGATTAACATTCAGCTCCTTGTTACTTATGCAAATTTCTGCAGCTGGCTTGAATTTCTCATCAGAAAGTAGGGTTTTCTTTTCTATTTCATTGTCAGGCTGCAAATTTTCCAAACTTTTATGATCTGCTTCCCTTTTAAAACCGAATGCCTTTAACCCAAATCACCTCTTGAATGCTTTGCTGCTTAGAAATTTCTTCCGCCAGATACCCTAAATCATCTCTCTTAAGTTCAAAGTTCTACAAATCTCTAGGGCACAGGCAAAATACTGCCAGTCTCTTTGCTAAAACATAACAAGAGTCACTTTTGCTCTAGTTCCCAAAAAGTTCCTCATTTCCATATGCATCACCTCAGCCTGGACTTTATTGTCCATATCACTATCAGCATTATGAGCAAAGCCATTCAACAGTCTCTAGAAAATTCCAAACTTTCTCACATTTTCCTGTCTTCTCCTGAGACCTCCAAACTGTTCCAACCTCTGCCTGTTACCCACTTCCAAAGTCACTTCCATATTTTGGGGTATCTTTTCAGCAGCACTCCACTCTACTGGTACCAATTTACTGTATTAGTTTTCCCACTGCTAATAAAGACATACCCGAGACTGGCCAATTTACAAAAGAAAGAGGTTTAATGGCCTAACAGTTCCACATGGCTGGGGAGGCCTCACAATCATGGCAGAAGGCAGGAAGAAGCAAGTCATGTCTTACGTGGATGGCAGCAGGCAAAGAGAGAGAACTTAATGCAGGGGAACTCCTTTTTATAAAACGATCAGATCTCATGAGACTTATTCACTATCATGAGAACAGCATGGGAAAGACTTGCCCCCATGATTCAATTACCTCCCACTGGGTCCCTCCCACAACACATGGGAATTCAAGATGACCTCTGGGTGGGGACACAGCCAAACCATATCAGGAGGGATTTGAGAAAAACCTGAATTTCTCTTAAGCTGAGGCATAGAAGGATAGATCAAAGAAAAGGTAGAGCATGTGAAATATTTTATTAAAAAAAATGTACTGGGGTGGGTGAGTCCCATTAAACAAGGGACTGTGTCCATATTGGCCTTTCAGAGATCAAAAGAACTACGCAGCAGGAAGATATGGGCAAGGTGGTAAAAATCAGAAGAGGGGAAAGTAAAGCTTTAACCACCTTGTGCCTAGTTCAATAAAAGTTGTTACTGGAGGTAAGAAAAGCAACAAGTCAAAGTAATCTGGAAGCATATACTGGGAAAGTGAGAGGAGAACAATAAGTGAATAGAATTTTATTATAGGAGTAGAACATAGCATAGTAAAAAGGTAATTGGTTGTGTGAATCACAAAAAATTAATTGCAAAACTGGAATCATTTGCTTGTAGGCCTTTGGCCTTTATACTGCATTTGGCTCCTGGTTTCTAAATTTTATGAGAACAGAAACCTAATCCTCCATCTTAACCTCTTTCAGTACCTACCATGTTGCTTTGTGTATATTGGAGAGGCAGTAAATTGTAACAGAGCATAGGTTTTACCCTAAATTACAACAGAACATAGATTAAATCCTGAATATCTGTGTCTGAATCCAAAATTTGTTCCTACTAGCAATGATGGTTAATTTTATGTGTCAACTTGACTAGGCTATGGGGTGCCCAGATAACTGCTAAAACATTATTTCTGGGTGTGTCTGTGAGGATGTTTCTGGGAAAGATGAGCCTTTGAGTTGGTAGTCTGTGGGAAAAAAATCTTCCTCATCAATTTAAGTGGGCATCATCCAATCACTGAGGGCCTGAAAAGAGCAAGAAGGCAAAGGGGAGCAAATTCACTTTCTTTGCTTGAGCTTGGATATCCATCTTTTTCTTGCCCTTGGGCACTGGACATTGGTGCTCCTAGTTCTTGGGCCTATGGACTCAGATGAGGACTTATACAATTGGCTTTCCTTGTTCTCAGGGATTTAGACTCAGACTGAATTATAGCACTTGCTTTTCTGGTTCTCCAGGTCACAGATGGCAGACTGTGGAACTCCTTGGCCTCTACAATCATGTAAGCCAATTTGCCAATTTTAATAACTCTCTCTCATCTTTGATTGAATTGCAATTGTAATGCATTGGATTACAATTTAAGGATTCTTTGTACTTTAAATCTTTTGTTTGTTTGTTTGTTTGTTTTTGAGATGGAGTCTCACTCTTTCACCCAGGCAGGAGTGCAGTGGCACAACTTTGTCTCCCAGGTTCAAGAAATTCTCCTGCCTCAGCCTCCTGAGTAGTTGGGATTACAGGTACCACCATGCCCGGCTAATGTTTGTATTTTTGGTCGAGACGGGGTTTCACCACATTGGCCAGGCTGGTGTCGAACTCCTGACCTCAACTGATCTGCCCACCTCAGCCCCAAAGTGTTGTAATCCCAAAGTACTGGGATTATAGGCATGAGCCACTGCGCCCAGCTTAATCATTTTCATTTTTAACCAATTATTTCTCTTTTCATAATAATATATACCTTTTTAAGACTTTTAACAGGGAAGCTCATCTTACATTTAAAAAATTTTCCTAAGTTGAACTTACTACCCTGTCTTGAAATTCATTATATTTAAAATATCATCCTTATCATCACATGCTCAAATTTCTAAAATTACCTCTCAATTTCTTTGAAATGCCTACATTCTTAAACTAAGCCCAGAAAAGAAGTTAAAAAGATTAATTCTGACTACATAAAAATGCAACGTCTCATTGTTTCTAGTTTCTAATGTATCAGGCATCATTGGCTTGTTTGGAACGTTACAACACTAACTCAATTATGAGAGCATCCTATATCCAAATGTGTTTCTCTTTTTGTCACTACGCGCTATGTGGGGTGGACATAAAACAGGCCGGAGATAAGGAGGTCGCAAAACAA
This sequence comes from Pan troglodytes, assembly GCF_028858775.2. Taxonomy (NCBI): domain Eukaryota; kingdom Metazoa; phylum Chordata; class Mammalia; order Primates; family Hominidae; genus Pan; species Pan troglodytes. Next base: position 59,039,594 of record NC_072411.2, on the reverse strand, counting down.
TCCTTCGTTGTGACACACACACACACACACACACACACACAAAAACCACTGGGCAAATTCCAGCTAAAATTAATTCAGTCCTTGACTATAAGAGACTAGAAGGAATAAAACACTCACAATAAACAATAACATCACTTGTCATTCATTGAAAAAAACTGCCCCTATTAATTTACATAATCATATTATGACATTTTTGCAAATATGTTTCTGAGTTACATTATGAGATGGAAAATTAAGGTGAGTAAAAACAAGCAGTTTCAGAAAACAAAGAATTACTGATTCCTTAACTCTCTCAGTCTAATTAGTCCTCAGAGAGACAGCTAAAAACAGAAAACTAGAGGATATGTTCTCAAAGTTATGCTTGCTTTTCTAAGAGAAATGCCTTTATGTGCAGTTGATCTCTGTGTTGATTAAACTGCCCTCTGCACTGTGACCTCAATTAGAGCAGAACAGCAATAACCCATGTTGGTCTAGCGTCATACATCAGAGATTTTTTCTCGTTAGTAGAACAAAATAAAAAGAATAAGGTAAAATAACTGGGATGGGTAAAGAAGTATCAAGAATCTTCGTATGTTATCTTAAAGGTGTTTCATGTATTTAGATAGAAACAATTGAGGGAAGTCTTGAGAGACCACAATGTTAGAAATAGAAATACCACGAAACTAAACACTGTTGTGGAACATGAGGTATTACAGTTGAGCAGAAGAAAATGTGGTAAGTTTTTGTTCAGTATGCTCCAATACTACTTATCAGGTTTTTCTTAGTAGTTGGCATTGTATTAATTTTATATATCTGGCATATACCAAATTACTATAAACTTAGAGGCATAGAAAATGCCACAAATCTATTATTTTCCACCTCTGGAGGGCAGAAGTCCAACACTGGTCTCATCGAGCTAAAACCTATGTATTGGCAAACCTGCGTTTTCTTTCTGGAGGCTCTGGGGGAGAACTTTATTTCCTGCCTCTCCAGCTTCTAGAGGCTCCCCACATTCCATGGTTTGTGATCCCCTTCCTGAATCTTCACTGCCAGTGGTGCCACCTGTTTCTGACTCTTCTGTCATCACAACTCTCTCTAATTCGGCTGGGAAGATTCTCCACCTTTAAGGAACTGTGTTATTAGATTGGACTCACTCATGTAATCCAGGATAATCTCCACTTTTTAAGGCCTTTACCCTACTCACATCTGAAAAGTTGATTTGCCCTATGTAGTCACTAACGTCTTAGAGTTTGGCAGAAAGTTGAAGAGAGGTCTCACATGGAACAGGATGACAAAAATAGACGGTGCTGCTATCCAGAGCTCTTTATTTGCTTCTCCCAAGATAATGTATTAAACCATTCATGAGGGGAAAGCCCTCATTACCTAATCACCTTTTAAGGCCCCACCTCTCAATATTGTTACATTGGCAATTAAATTGCAACATGAATTTTGGAGAGGACATTTCAACTATAGCAATTTACATATCTAATGCAATTTTTTGAAACCTGTATTAAAGAAACCTTCATAAATGAAGTCAGAAAAGAAAAAGTACCACATAACAGACACAAAGGTAAGAATGACAGCAAACTCTTATTGGAAACAATGTAAGCAAAGACTGTGGAGCAACTCCTTAAAGTGAACCAAAAAATTGTCAATCTAGAATTCTATATATAGCATATGTATTTTTCAAATAAAAATAAAATAAAGGTATATGAAAGCTGAAAACATTTATCATTAGTGGACCTGCATTAAAAACGATGTTAAAGAAATTCCTTTAGATATGGAGAAAAATAATATCAGATTTATATCTGGATCTACAAAGGAATGAAGAACACATGAAAATAATTGTGTGGATAAATATATATTTCTCTTATTAACATCTTTTAAAAGATTATTGACTAAACAAAAATTAAAACCACATGTGCTGGAGATTCTAACACAAACTGGGTAGGGGTAAAATGTTTGATAACATTACCGCAAAAGCTATGAGTGGAGAAATATATATACAGTAAGGTTTTTATAAGTGTAAGTGAAGTGATATAAAGTTACTTAAAGGTAGACTTTCATAAAGTTAATGATGTGTGCTAGAAATCTTAAAAGACAACCACTAAAATAACAGCCATGATAAGAGTGATACTATTAGATAACATAGATGGTAACATAGATAATGAGACAAAAAAGGATATAATTTTAAAAAGCAAATCCAAAAGAAGGCAGAAAAAGAAGAAAGTATGAACATAGCATATGGATTATCAGACATTATATAGGTAGTTGATTTCTTATTTAATCTTCTTTGAGTTAAACTTACAAACAAATGGAAAACAAACAGCAAGATGGTAGATTTAACCGAATCATATCAATAATCTATATATTCCAGTTAAAAGTCAGAAATTTTTGTATTGGATGAAAAAGCAAGACTCCATTATATGCTGTCTAGATGAAATCCACTTCAAAAATGATGACACAAATGAATTAAAAGTAAAAAGATGAAAAAAAGATATAACATGACAATACTAATCAAAAGAAAATTGGAGTGGATATATTAATGATAGATAAAGTAGATTTCAGAGCAAAGGATATTACCAAGGATAAAGAGGGATATTCAGTAATAATGAAGAGATTAAATTCACCAAAAGGATATAATGTACATTTCCAGACATGTCTTGTTCATGGTCACAAAGCTAGTCTCCCCAACTAAACTACACACCCCTTAGCAGCTTCAGGGGGAGAACATTGAAAGAAAGAAAGAAACAAACAAACAGATGCCCCCCACCCCCAACACCCATCATCAGGAAGAAGGTTAATTATTATAGGAGTTTGGCCCTCTTTTTCTCTCTGGCCCACGTGCTCACTTCTGCCTTCCACCCTAATCCAATGGGATTGCCCTTGCCAGAGGCCAGCACCATGCTCTTGGACTTCCCAGTCTCCAGAACTATGAGAAATAAATTTCTTTTTAAAATTAGTTACCCAGTCCATGGTATTCTGTTATAGCAACATAAAGTAGACAAAGACAGAAAAATAGTACCAAGAAGTGAGGCTGTTACTATAACAAATACCTAAAAATGTGGAAGCAGATTTGGAACTGGGTAATGGGTAGAGGTAGGAAGAATTTGGAGAAATAAGCTAGGAACAGGCTAGATTGCCATAAGTGAAGTATTAAGGGAGGTTCCAGTGAGTGCTCAGAAGAAGAAAAGAGGTGTAGAGGAAGTCTGGTTTCAAGTGATAGACCCATTTTGCCATTTTACTTTTTTTTACTTTGCTTGCTTCAAGACTGACTTGAAGTTAAAATATTAGTATAAAACTTCTGTAAAACAATGTGACCAACATCCAAATCCCAAAGTCGCCCTAATAAGCAGTTTCCTCAGGTCCCAGGTTAGGTACTACTTTTATTTTTTTTTGGTAGCCAGTTGTGAGATTACAGTATACTGCCAGGTCTACATCAAATTCCTAACTGACAAGATAAAGCAGATCTACCAATAACTGAATAATGGGTCAATTATTTCAGATTTTAAAAAATTCTAGGAAAGAGACAGGAGGCAAATGCAGTATGTGAAGTTGATTCAGTAAGAATCAACTGGCTGACTGAAAATAGAGTTTTCCTGCCTGAATATGAGTCCCTGAAAATTTTAATCTATTAGGTCTGGAGTGGTGAGTAGGAACTTGCATTTATAACAAGTGATTCGTATGGCCAGGAGAGTTTGAGGAAAGATTGATACTGTGAAACTGAACAGCATAAAACTGTTGATTACTTACTATCCCCTTCCTTCGTATTTCATCCATGAACATACTTAACTTGTTCACTTATTCATTCACTGACACCTTTTGAACATTTGCCGTGTTCCAGTCATATATGTGGATACTAGCAAATAATAATGGACAAGTCACAGGGCCTACCCTTTAGTGCTTACAATTTACGTTAAGGGTATGGTAGACATGGGCCGCTGACATGCAGTCATAGAAACACAGTACTGACTATGCTGGTATATATTGATTGTGAAGGCATCATTGGTCTTGCTTTTAAATTTCTTACTCTACCATTTTTAAAATAATTTGGCCATAAAAGAAGCTGAAAGTTGCCTATTTTTCTTTTCTTCACATCACAGTAATCAATAGTTTAATTACACAGGTTTTTTTCTAAGTCTCCAATCCAGATAGCAAATCTCTAGCCTAGACTGATTTTTTTCTATACCTTCAATTAGAACCTAGTATCATTTTTCTAAATAAGTTAGTTTCCAAGTAAGCACTCATCTTCTTTTGAAAGGGAAAATCATTTCACAATCTTTTAAGCTGGTTTATAAACCTCATCTTGATACTTTATGCTTATAATTTTTCTTTCATAAAATAAATTTTAGGTTTCACTACTTTAAATAAAATGACTCAAATGGAATATTTCCCTTAAATTAAAAATTGAAAGAAAAATTTAGAGGGAAATATTTTCGTGGTTATTTTTATGTATGCAGAATACCTGATATTCACAGCTGATATTGAAGAAAGACACACAACCTGAGAAGATAAGTAGCTTAAAAATTCAGATTCACTCAAGTCCTTCTGCTAAAACACATAACTTTGTTTTTCCCCCTAAAGTATTAGGGTAAAATTTTGCAAGACAAGGGATATCTCTTTGTGTTATGCTGCTAAGTATTCTGCACATATTAAACAACACTGTGTTTTCCATCTTTTTGTTCTCCACTAACTAAAAAAGGTAGGAACTTCAGAGGGACTCTCTTGTGCGTAGGATGTTCTATGCTTTAGAAATTATTAAAGCTGAGAACATCAATGACAAAGATAAACAAGGTTAGATGCTAATATTTCAGAGCAAGAGCATGGCAAGGGGAAATGAGACAGCCTCAGCATGACTTTTGAAAATTCAAAGTTCCTGACTAGTTTTGAGACAGATTTATAAAGAAATGTGCTTTTTGACATTAAGAAGCAAACCAGAGGTAATCCTAACTTTGGGTTTCATATTATTATTCCAATTTACTTAAGGTTAGCTTTCACTGTCTTAATAGAACAGTCCTGTTTAACTGGGTTATAGCTTGTTGGCATTGGACATGACCAGGGGTTTGGTACAAGTGTAATCATGTGACGAGCAGATATGCTACTGCAACATTATCTTCCCTTTTTATCTGCACCCCTGTTCTGCAAAAGCATGTGAGTGATACAAAAAGTGACTAGTGCCACATGTGCAATGCTGGGCAAACAGTCAACTGTGATCGTCTGATGTTGGACTTTTGATTCTAGGAGGGAAAAAATTTTCGAAACTGTGGGTGATAATTAAGCAAGGTTACAGAAGAGTATTAGCTTGGTGCAAAAGTGATTGCAGTTTTTGCCATAACTTTCAGTAGCAAAACCGCAATTACTTTTGCACCAGCCCAATAGTTGTTGAAACTGAGGTTGTAATAAAAAGCAACAAAAAAAGAAATCAGATATCAGAAATTTTATTTTATTTCGGCGATGTTCATTATTTGCATCTACTTCTCTGGGCTAAAGAGATAAATAAATTAAAAAATATGAAAAGCTTGGTTTAGTTGAAATGTATTCACTAATTAGAAAACAATAATAAAGTAGTATTTAAGTTCTATAATATGGGCTATGAACACACATATTGAAGGGATGTGTGCAAAATACAATTATAACAGGTGGTGTGAAGATGGAAATGTTCATATGGGAAGTGGATTTTGAACTTTTCAATCTCACTTTGAAGTAAAGGGTGTGAATTTCTGGAAAGCAGTAACAAAGATATTATAGATTTGTTTGTTTGGTTGTTGTTTGTTTGTTTGTTTTGAGACAGAGTCTTGCTGTGTCACCCAAGCAGGAGTGCAGTGGCGCGATCTCGGCTCACTGCAACCTCCACCTCCCGGGCTCAAGCGATTCTCCTGCCTCAGCCTCCCAAGTAGCTGGGACTATAGGTGCCTGTGACCACACCTGGCTAATTTTTGTATTTTTAGTAGAGATGGGGTTTCACCATGTTAGCCAGGCTGGTCTCAAACTCCCAACCTCGGGTGATTCGCCTGCCTCAGCTTCCCAAAGTGCTGGGATTACAGGTGTGAGCCACTGCACCTGGCTTGGTTGTCTTTTAGTAAGGCTTCTGGTTGGCCTCGTTCTGTGAGAAAGTCTGATATTTATTTGAAGGTTTTCTTAGGTTTCTTAGTGTTTTCCTTTAATAAATTACATATATATTTATAAAATTACGCATTTCTTAAAGGTAAGAATACTATTCTTGTAACACACTATGCATAGTGCCTAGACCAACTTCACTCTAAGATAGAAAATACATGCTCTATAGCTTAAAAGAGTAAGCTAGATGAGAGACATGTAAGAAAGCTAGAGGTCTCTATTGCTTGGGACTGACTCAGCAGATGGGCATCACAGGAAATGTTAACATCTTAATAGGACATTGCTCCTCAAACCATGACCATTTGAGTTATAATTTTGTGTTTTGCCATTCTTCATACCATCTATATAGGTACTTACTTAATATTTTTCTTTGATCAATTTAATCATGTTACTTATATACCTTCAAAGCAGTATAACCAGTGTCACTTGCCATGAATCAAAGTAACCATGAAAACAAACACAATACAAGACAATGTGATTAATTTGAAAATAAAATATAAAATAGAATTAATAATGATATAATCATCTTCTCAACTAAAGATAAGTTTGTCACTAAAAATAACAAAGTTATCAATTATATAATAGCATAAAGTGTCACTTGACTAGATGACACTTAATTTAAGAAGAACCTGGGCTCTATATTAGGAAAATGATTGCATAATTTTGTTTGAGGCTAATCAGTAATGAAAATTCCATCTCTGGGAATTTTCCCAGGTCATTAAAGTATTTTAATAATTTACACAGTAATTCATCCTATGCACATACCATCATTATTTCATTCCACCTCTACAATTGGACATTTTGTTTGTATATAATTTTTCATCATAATAAACAATTATTTGAAGGTCAAGAAAAGAAAAAGAAAATCCCATATCACACATGTATCTCCTGAGAAAGAGCAATATATTTTATTTATGTTCTCTGACAGGTTTGGGAACTAAGAACCAACTTTCTAACCATATTGATATGTGATTATTTTTCAGTACAATTGTATTCCAAGAAACCTTATGAAGAAATTCCCTAAACCTGAATTCTGTCTGAATTCCTCTGAATCTGTCCTATTCACGAATTTCTGCAAACAAGCATGTGTTATCCATTTATTTTTATCATTTGGTTTGGGAAAATACGCATGACATCTTTTTCTATTATTTAAAAAACATCCTCATAATATACTTCATATTTCCAACTTTGAAGTCAACACTGAACTGTCTGTCTCTCTCTCTGGCTGGCTGGCTGTCAACCCTATTTCACTTATAGTATACACCAAAATCCTTATAATGGTCTACAAAGCCCCATAGAATCTTATTTATTTTTCTCTCTTCCTTCTCTCCCATTCTCAATACAAAGTTCCTGAAGACCAGATAATTTTGTGTTCATTGCTTTATCGCCTCAGCCTAAACCTGTTTTAGTATGTGTACAATAAATATTGATTGAATGTTTGAATGTATGAGTACATTTTCAGTGAGCTCTTATATGAATTCCTACCAAGGGTCCACAGTCAACAGAGTCCAACACCTTATAGCTTCAGTGTTACCATCATTTCATTCACGTGATTCATATGCTTTTTAACAGAATACTACTGCAAACATCATGCCTTGTAAGAATAAATTTTTATCATTCAAATAAACATGTCGATGTGCAAGATATATTCTCATTTTAGTCCTAAATAGATGTGTGATTTTTCAGGTTAGAAGTTTTATTTGGAAAACCCTGAAGTCGTCTCACACTACATGTAATTGAAAGATGAAACATCAACATAAAAGCTTATATTCACTTTCTACTCTTCACGAAACTGAGAAAAAAAGATGAGAACCCAGTGACTTGAACCTAAAGACACTGACAAATAGAACCCTTTTACCAGCTACTTCTAAATCTTGAAGCACATCTACAATAATTTAAGATTTTCCTGTAATTAAACAAATAGGTTTTATTTTCTAAATTTAGAGATATGCATTGAAAGAGTACAGAAATAAGAGAACTTCAAGATACCAGCAATTGGAATCATTTGCGTAATTAGTACTATTTCTGAACAGTTAATAAAGGAGGGTCTCTGGCATTGATAACTCCTGGGTTTGTGTAAACAGCATTATCATGATGCTACCTACTTCATCATCTCAAAGCAATACTATGTATGAAAAAATGTCAGTTGTATTTTTTTGTAATACATTAAAATATATGCATAGGCAGGGCGCGGAGGCTCACACCTGTAATCCCAGCACTTCGGTAGGCCGAGGTGGGTGGATCACCTGAGGTTAGGAGTTCAAGACCAGCCTGGCCAACACGTTGAAACCCCATCTCTACTAAAAAATACAAAAGTTAGCTGGGCATGGTGGCATGCACCTGTAATCTCAGCTACTCGAGAGGCTCAGGCAGGGAGAATTGCTTGAACCCAGGAGACGGAGGTTGCAGTGAGCCAAGACTGCACCACTACACTCCACCCTGGGCAACAGAGCGAGACTCCATCTAAGAAAAGTTAATAAGATAAAATATATGTATAATGATTAAAATTTTTTTTTAAATCCCTTTATCAGCTAAAGTTGCCCCAGTGGCCACCAGTTCCAATTGTGTCATTTCTAGGGCACTAGACACTAGATACGAGACATTAGACACTAGGCACTAGACACTAGGCACTGTCTAGGGCAGCACTATTCAACAGAAATATATTATAAGCCACGAATGTGAGTCAGATATATAATATTAAAGTATTAGTATCCACATGCAGAAAAACAAAAAATAAAATGTGCAATATTAATTTCAATAATATATTTTATGTAATCTAATATCAAAAATACCATTTCAACATACAATTAATATAAATATTATAAATGAGATATTTTACATTTCTTGGTACTAAATCTTTGAAATCTGGTGTGTATTTTCTACTTACAGCACATCTTTATTTCCTATCATGAAATACTTAACAAATCTTGGAGATTCTTTGATTAAAATTTAATATCAGTGTCCTAAATGTAATCAGATTATGGTTACATATAACAAAATTGGACACTCATATCTGTATTTTTAATAATAAAGTTATTTTATTAATTATTTGTGGGGAAATACTGTCCTAGGGTGTTTTCTTTTCCTTTGTTTTCTTATTTATTTCTGATTGTAGAGAGACATTTAACATGAGATATACCCTTTTAACAAACTTTTATGTGTGCAATATATTATTGTTGGCTGTAGGTGCAAGGTTGCACAGTAGATCTCTAAAGTTTATTCATCTTGCTTGACTGATACTTTATGTCTATTTTTTAGTAACTCCTCATTTTCCCCTCCCTCAGCCACTAGCAATCACCATTTCACTCTGGTTCTATGAGTTTGGCTATTTTAGAGTACCTCATGTAAGAGGAATCATGCAATATGTCTTTATGCAACTAGTTTATTTCACTTAGCATAATGTCCTCAATGTTCATCCATGTTGTAGAATATCCCAGAATTTTCTTTTTTCGTGCTAAATTGTATTCCATTTTATCTATATACCACATTTTTCTGTCCATGGATGTTAAGGTTGTTTCTACTTCTTGGCTATTGTAAATAGTGCTGCAATAAACATAGGAATGCTAGTATCTCTTTAAGATCCTGAATTCAAATCTTTTAGATAAACACTCAAAAGTGGAATTGCTGGATCATAAGGCAATTCTAGTTTTAATTTTTTGAGAAATCTCCCTACTGTTTTTCATAACATCTGTACCATTTTGTCCATTCTCACTAACAGTGTTCAAGAGTTCCAGTTTTTCCACATTCTTGCCAACATTTGTCTTTTGTTTCTTTGCTAATAGCCATCCTCACGGGGGTGAGATGATATTGCATTGTGGTTTTGATTTGCATTTTTCTGGTGAATATTGACATTGAGCATTTTTTATATAGCTGTTGGCCATTTGCTTGTCTTCTTTGGAGAAATGTCTATTCACGATCTTAGCTTATTTTTTAATTGGATTTTTTAAAATATTGAGTTATAAGAGTTTCTTATATGTTTTGCAGATTACCCCCTTATCAGGTTTATTGTTTTCAAGTATTTTCTGCCATTCCATAGATTGTATTTTCACTCTGTTTATTGTTTCCTCTGCCATGCAAAAGCTTTTTAGTTTGATGTAGTTACACTTTTATATTTTTGTTACCTGTGATTCTTTTGTCATATTCATGAAATTATTGCAAAGATCAATGCCATGAAGCTTTCCCTTGTGTTTTCTTCTAGTAGTTTTATATATGAAAAGTCCACAGCTAACATAATATGTAATGGTCAAAAACTGAAATTTTTTCCTCTAAGATCAGAAACAAGGCAAGGATGCCCATACTTGCCCCTTCTATTCAACATAGTCCTAGAAGTACTAACCAAAGCAATTAGGCAAAATAAATAAATATAATATAAATAAACAAATAAAAATAGAAGGCATCCAAATCAGAAAGGAAGAAGTAAAACTGTCCCTGTTTGCAGATGCCATGATCTTTTATTAAGTCCTAAAGTCTCCATTAAAAAACTATTAGAGTAAATAAATTAAGTTGCAGGATACAAAATTAACATGCAAAAGTCCCTTGAATTTTGAAACATTAACAATGACCACTTTGCAAAGGGAATTAATAAAACAATCCCATTTGTAATAGTACCAAAAAAGAATAAAATACCTAGGAATAAATTTACCTAACATGAAAAACCTGTCTATGGAAAACTATGAAATATTAAGGAAAAATTTAAATAAGGCACAAATAAACAGAAAAACATCCCATGTTTATGAATTGGAATACTTCATAATGTTAAAATGTTTATGTATTAGTCTGTTTTCACATTGGTATAAAGAATTACTTGAGACTGGGTAATTTATAAAGAAAAGAGCTTTAATTGGCTCCCAGTTCTGCATGGCTGGGGAGGCCTCAGGAAACTTATAATCATGGCGGAAGGCACAGGGGAAGCAAGCACCTTCTTCACAAGTTGGCAGGAAAGAGAGAAAGTGCAGGGGAAACTGCCACTTTTAAACCATCAGATATCATGAGAACATCATGGGGGAAACCACCCCCATGAAACAATCGCCTCCCACCAGGTCCCTCCCTTGACACATGAGGATTACAATTCAAGATGAGATTTGAGTGGGTACACAGAGCCAAACCATATCAGCTTATAATACTTAAAGTGACCTACAGATTTAGTGCAATCTCTATCAAAATCCAAATGGCATTTTTTGTATAAAGAAAAAAAAATTCCTAAATTCATATGGAATCACAAAAGAACAGTCTTGAGAAAGAGAACAAAGCTGGAAGCATCACACTTCCCGATTCCAAAAACATTATAGACCTACAGTAATTGAAACAGTATGGTACTGGCATAAAGATAGACATACAAACCAATGGAACAGAATAGAGATGTGAGAAATAAATCCACACATATGTGGTTGACTGACTAATCTCTGACAAGGGTGCCAAAACTACACAATGGGAAAAGGATAGTATGTTCAACAAATGATGTCAGGGAAACTGGATATCCACACGCCAAAAAAAAAAAAAAAAAAAGAAATTGTAATTTTATCTTACACCACACATGAAAATCAACTCAAAATGTAATAACGAAGTACATGTGAGACTCAAAGTTTTTTGTTGGCTTATTAGCCATGCACTGGCATCAAGTCTCCTGGGAATATTCAGAACATGTATCACATGTATTTAGAAACAAATCTTATATTTGCTTCAACTCTCTGGCTTCCTCAGCAATGCCTGTTGCCAAGTCACTTGGGGACAACATATACTGAGACTATTTTACTTCTCTCCTGGGTGCCATCATCTCGCTGCTCAAATAAGTTGGGCAGTTCTTGGCATGTCAAGCATATTGCTGTGGCCAGGGACACAGTATAGTGTGCAGGATGGCCCTCTCTCCTAACCCAGACCCGAAACACACTGGGTGTTCCAAGAGCCTCACTAAGGCTACCAAGAAAACAACTCTTCAATTTTTTATTCTAACCTTTTTCCTTAGGGAAACTTGGAGCCAGCTTCTGGGGTCTGTGGATGCAACATAACCTCATTCCCCATCATACCCTAACTTCTTTTATTTTTCATTCAAAAGACAAACTTCTAAAAATAATTTCCGTAGATGAGTGGTCATTTGCAAGCTTGACCACGTTTCTGCCAGGAATTAACTCAGATCACACAGTTTGGAAATCTCTCTCACTTTGGTACCATCTTTTTAATTCACAAATCTAGCAATTCATCACCTCATATTGAGCTAATTGCAAATAACAACCTAGTTAGTCTCTGCACTGCTAGAGTACTTAATATAATTTTGTATATGAAATTTAACATCTATCAATAAAATCTGCAGATTTGTATCTATTGATAAAAATAGAAGTCAAAGAGGATTTTTATAAATAGGTCAATTGGTAGGAAAAAAGGCATTGTGGTTTTGTCTAAACAGAGAGACTTTGCTTCCAACAAGTTTGAAAATCTAAAATAATGCTTTGAATTGTTGCTATTCTGTCCTGATCTCAAATGATATTTGGTTATTCTATATCCCAGAGGAAGTAAATTATCCTACTTTCTTTCATTGCATTAATTAAATATTGGAAATACAAGTTCAACATTTCCTTTTAGGTTGGCTGTCCATTGGCACCACCAGAAATAGGCGTTGCTAATAGTAACATAGGATTGAGAAAGTATTTTTTCCTTCTTTGTCATTAAGAGATATTTTAGTTGATAATATTACACTGATCTGGCTTTATTATCATTTAAATACTCACGTATCAGATGTTGTATGTTAGTGATTACGTATTGCAAGAAAGTTCATTTCTCAAGGAAATTATTAGCCAAAAGTACAACATATTTTTATGTACACAATTAGTTACACCTTGATTGTGAATTTATGCTAATACAAAATGCCTCTCATGAGTGAGTCTCTGGAATTATAGCTTAGAGCATGAACTCTGGAGTCAAACTGGCTGAGTTTAAACCTAACTACGCTGATTACTAACTGCTAGACCTTGTACTGTTTCCACATCTGTAAAATGGACTAATAAAAGAAGCATCCCAAAATCACTTTCAAAAATGAAAATTAAATGAGGAGATTTTAAATTGATATTGGTGTGATGAGAAAGAGGAAATCTACCTCAGCACTGATAATTTTAAGTTAAAACACATAGATGTTAGGTAAAGTAGAATAGTGTGAAGAGATCACTTAAAATTAGTATATCTGGAGAATGTATGTAGTGCCCAGCACTTTAGTGCTCTATAAAGTGACTAAAACACTTGGCATTTTGTTGGGACCTAATACATTTGTTTTGTAATTTGTTACAGGAAAAATACTGGAGAAGACATTTCAAACAATTCCTTGTCAATGTTTTGAGGCATCACAAATCTAGTTTTTAGAGCTTGAATCTGGAAAAATGATTTACAATAGCTGGATGATAGACTTTGGCTACAATACATTCGTTATCAGGAAAGAAAAAATTAGGAATTTATGAAACCCTTGTGGAAATGTTTGCAAGCCAGAGTACTATGAATCTAGCTACTAATATCCATCATATTCTCTAACCAAGACATTTTCTGTTTTATCTCTTTGCCTCAACCACCTCATCCACTTTCATTATAACAGTGCTTCATGAAAGAATCTTTTGTCATAATAATTTTAAATGTTTTATATCTCTATCAGTGATTTTAATGAACTTTTTGCAATTTTACAATAGTTGTATGAGTTTCAGAGCCTCAAATTAGATCACATTTATCTTCTTTGCAAGATCAAGTTATCTGTCTATTTGTCCATCATCTATCACAAAGCGTAAAGTTGGTCACAATTTACTTGAATGTACCCCTTTGTGCCAGGGAGATGTGGGACAATTTCTTGGTAGAACAGTTCTCTTGTTAACATATATCCTTTAGGAAAAAAGACCACAGATTCTGCCATTTATAAGAAGTACATTAGAAGAAGAGAGGAATCACTCACAGCCAGAAGCTGAACTCCACAGTTCAGTTCTTTAATATAGCAAATGCAAGCCTTCTTTTGTACATGAGTACCATGAAAACATCTTCCAAGAATCACCTTGTGTGCAACAGAGAGTGTAGTGGGCTGGAGGCTCTCAGGAATAAAAGAGAAGACCCCTAGAACCCTGATAAGAAGTGGAACTCTCATGACATTCAGTAAGGGTAAGGAAGGTTAGGCCTCTTTGAAGTTTACTAATTTACTTAATTGGTAAACTTATTTTAAACTAATAAACTTAATTTAATTATAAACTAATAAACTTAATTATTAACTGTAATCAAAAGAGATAGAATAATTTATTCAATAAAACAACTGGGATCCTCACAAGACTCACAGAATTTGTTCAGGGAACAAGAACTTTGACGATGTCCAAAGATCTATAAAGTCTCAATTTTTGTCAAGGGGAACAAAACATTAAGAATCTTTTTGGTATTTGGATTTTAAGCTTTGGAATATGTGGAATGAATTTCTCTTGATGATAAAAACTGCTCTCATGTGAAATGCACATTCAATAATATATTGATGAGGAAAAATCTTCAGTAACACATAATTTTAATGAACATGTCCAATACCAGCTGATCCCACTATAAGGATTCCAGTCTACTTGTAATTTCCTAAAAGTAAATTTACTCTGGTACTGACGTCAAAAATACAGCTCTATCAATGTCACCTTTATGTCAGCAAACAGATTAAATGCTTCTAATATCCAGCATAATGACATTCTGTAGGGTCTAGATCACATTTGTGATAGTATATTTGATACAGTTGTAAACCTTGGAAGAATATGCCTGCCTAAGAGAATAGCTTTTTTTCTAGTCTTAAACACATTACAGTTGCCAGTGTAAATCACTTGTCAGTCTATGGCAAATGTAACAGTGTTTTAATCTGAAAAAAAGGGAGAAATAAAGTACAGATAATCTTTTTTGGCCATTTTCTTGGCACCATCATACATCGGAGACTGACAGGTCCTTCACTTGAGTGACAGGTGTCCTTTGAAATGCCTGTGAATCAGTATCTGTACAGACTGTTGAAATGCATATTTCCATCCTTATCGTAAAGGAATGGATGGGCAAGATAGGTGCTGTTAACATTGCAAATAGCTCCAGAATTATTCATTGTCAGCTCCAGGCAAAGAATAGGGGGAAAGTTTTATTATTCACCATGCACAATAGCAGGATGCTTAATGATTCTCGGTTACCTTGGCAGAATTGTCTGTCGACTTCAGGCACTAGCAGTGGGTGACACAGGTCTGGCCAAGTGTTAGAGCAAGATCATACATTCTGGTCCCATTTTAATTTCTAATACATTAATCTTTCCCTCCCAGATGCACAATGAATATTCCATAGACTCTTGTTTGTCAGAAGCTGTCTGGCTTTCATCTATTCAGGTGGTTTCATTGACTGTGAAAGCGTGCTTCAAAGGCCTGATCAGTCAATGACAACTGTCTCACAATAGCATTGAGTAATGCTTTCCTTTTTTCTTTTCAGGCATCTGATAGACAACTTTGACACCTGATCTCTGGGGACCTTATGGAGTCACTCAGAGTTCTTAAGAGACTTCCCTTACTTTATCATTCCAGAAAGAATTGTCACAGGTGAATGTATCGCACTTTCTCAGGAGCTGAACCTGACCCTTGAATCCATCTCATTTGCACTGCAGGTTTCACAATGAATTAAAATGGATTAAGTTGGCTTAATGCTGTTTTACAAGCAAGCGGAAAGCACTGCACCATTCATTTTTAATTTTAATCCTTTGTCTTAGCCTGCTAATTACTATTGTTTTAAGTTCATTATCCTGGCGTGCACATTGTTACTAGTTGGATGCTAATGCTTGTAAGCAGTGTTCTTACTTTTGCAGGTACTGACCCTTCAATTATCAAATTAGTCCATGTCACTGCTGAACAGCTGCCTCTGTAATCTACAATTCTCTCTTTAAAATTTTATTCTTCTCTTGTCTCTAATTAATTAAGCAATAACCCTATTGAAACATCTTATGCACAGACTCAAGTTCAAAAGCATTAACAAGGAGAAAAGAAACTAAAATTGGATATGTGATTCCTCAAGTTTCTCTGACAACCTTGGTTCAGAGGAATTCTATGATGCCACATGTTTTGTCTGTAAAGCTTGCAAAATATGACCATAGAAAGTAATGTGAGTTACATTTTCTGTCTCATCACCACTTGTTTAAAAGTCTCCATTAATTACAATTCAGATGCTACAACACTACAATCAAGAGGAAAGCATAAGGAAGAAAAGATGACATTGCTGAGAAATGATATGGAAAGATGAACCAGTCACAGAATTCAACAAACTCACTTCTTGTACAGATTGAAGTGTCAAATACGATGTCCCTTTTTGATGCAAGGATTATCTCCACAATGTCTTCACAAAGCTCAGTCAGCTCTCTGAACATTTTCTGTGAAGGGAACTTCACAACTTCAAATTACAAAGTTTTGATCATTATGAAGTTTATTTTTATGAATTGCAATCTATCTTCCTTTAACTTCCACCTACTCATCATAGTTCTTTGTTCTGGAGCTGCACACACACACACACACACACACACACACACACACACTCTCTCTCTCTCACAGAAAAGACTACTGCCTTTGCCACATGACTATATTTCAATTATTTGAAGCCTACTAATTCCCTAAGTAGCAAAATTTTAGACCCTTTCACACTCCAGTCAGTCTCTCCTGCATATGCGTTCTCTTTAGTCCTCTTCAATGTAAACTTTCTTATCAGACATTTAAAATAATTTGGAAGATAAACCTATCTTTCATGAAGACCAACAAATCCAACCAAAACATAAATTCTCATCACCAGTTGTTTCAGCCTCCATGAATCTCGACTCACTGGCTTTGCTTTCCTTCCTTATCACAGTGGAAGAAGTCTCCCTGATCCCATAGACTCTAGATTGTCTCCCATCTTGTCTGTCCAAAGACTTTACACTTGCAGTTATCCTGACTCTCACCTACATCAGCAATTTATCCCTTTCTATAAGATTAGTGTAGGCCAGGCATGGTGGCTCACGCCTGTAATCCCAGCACTTTGGGAGGCCAGGGTGGGCAGATCACCTGAGGTCAGGAGTTCCAGACCAGACTGGCCAACATGGTGAAACCCTGTTGCTACTAAAAATACAAAAATTAGCTGAGCTTGGTGGCTCACACTTGCAATCCCAGCTACTCAGGATCCTGAGGCAGGAGAATCGCTTGAACCCAGGAGGTGGAGGTTGCAGTGAGCTGAAATCGCACCATTGCCCTCCAGCCTGGGTGACAAGAGTGAAACTTCTTCTCAAAAACAAAAAAAAAAGATAAAAGATGAGTGTAATAAGAAATCAACTATGTCACTTTCCATTTAAAAGTACTCCCCACTATGATCATAAATTCTCCTTTACCTACTGCTCCATCGTTATCTTCTTTTTCATGGAAAATAAGTAAGTCATTGTCATCACTCAGTGTTACCACCTCTATTACTCCTCAGGCTACTTCATTAAGGCTTTTGTCACAAAGCTCCCTGAAAATGGTCTTGTCATTGGGTTCCATATTGTCAATGATTTCTTCTTTGTTCTTTTTCTCATTTACTCAGTTTCTGAGGAGCATTTGGATGTCTTCCCCTCTTGAAACATTTATTCTCTTAACTTTAGTTGTGCCATGACATGTTGGTTTACTTCGAACATCACTGGCTTCCTTGTCCCTTCATGTTCAATTTTCTATGCTGGCTTCCTCTTCTCATTTTGACCTCTGTATTCTGGAGTTGCTGATCCTTGGCCTTTGGCCCTCTTCTCTATCTACATTCACATCTTAAGTGGTCAATGTCTCCCTAAATTATACCTCCAATACTGGACTCCCCTGAGAGCTTTCCCACTTAACCTCTCCCCTAAATTGTATAACAGACATTTAATCCCTTCATGTTCACAATGAAACATTTCACTTTGTTTCCTGTAATGATTGATTATGTAATTAAATCAATCTCTCCCCTTCCTCAATCCGAGATTTAGTTAAAAGAAGTAGATAAGATATATTAATATTTCATGTCCTCTGAAAAGTGACAGAAATCTGATGAGACAATATGAGATTATTGGGTCAAAAGTGGAGATAAATTTGAAATTGAGAGAGGCAAAGGGGCATGCTAGTTGGTGCAAAACGAGAATAGCAATCAAAACTCAAGACCCATAAAAATTTGGGAGTGTAATGAGAGATTTTCTCAACAATGGTCTAGGGTACCAAAGAATTTCATTCCTTGGGGAGAGGATAAAATAGAAGGAAACAAGCCCTCACATGACTGAGTTATCTGGAGGGAACTTCTGGCCATACGTTTAGTTTAAGTTGATCTTTGATTTCTATTACTTCCAGGATCCTGGCAGAATAAATCAAAAATTCTCTCTAGAGGCATTAGCATCCACTCTAAGCCTCAAATTATAGTTACCAATATATTTTTGTCACACAGCTTAAGATAACCAGGAGCACAAGCAAATAAAATACCATGAAGGTAAAACACCAAAACAAACAAACAAGCAAATAAAACTATACATACTTTATGTAATGAACGTGCCATAGACAGATTATAAAACAATTTAAAAAGAGGAGCTTGAGCTTGAGCTTATCTACAGGTAAAACTTTAAAAATTGCAAAGCAAATTAAAAAAAAAATACGTAGGATTACTAGAAATGAAAGAAGCAAAATTTACATTAAACTTACAGAATTAAATCTCGATTATCTCCTTCCTCTTAAATCCCCCTCTCCACCCAAATCTGTTCCATTTTAGATAATAAAAATATCCTTCATTCACTC
Source organism: Pan troglodytes (assembly GCF_028858775.2). Lineage (NCBI taxonomy): Eukaryota > Metazoa > Chordata > Mammalia > Primates > Hominidae > Pan > Pan troglodytes. The sequence goes on along the minus strand of NC_072411.2, from coordinate 59,020,746 downwards.
AGATGACATTTCCCTCATCCCTAACATTCAATTCATCGACAGTGCTATTGATGATACCTCCAGAATTTGTAATAATCTGATAATTTTTCAGCATTTTTACTGCTATATCTCAGTCCAAGCTACTATAGTCTGGCACCTGAACTTTTGAAATACCCTATTAAATGATCTCCTTGGTTCTATCTTTGTTCTCTTCTAATTTTTCTCCATATAGCGTCCAGAGAGATCTTTGAAAAATATAGATCCTATAGATCCTCCTTTGCAAAACCCAATGGCTTCTTCCTGCTGCAGAGGCTTACAAAGTCCTATATGATCTGATTCCTAAAATGTTTTCCTTCAGGATCTTGCTCCTAAAATATATTCCTTATACCATACGCTTAGCTGGCTTTCTTGAGCATACACGGTTAACTTTGCCCCCGACCTTTTCCACTTACTGATGTACCCTTCTGTCATACAGGGTTTAGCTCAAATGTCATCTCCACATCTAAGACTATCTTAACCACTCTATCCAGCCTTCCCACTTCTTTAATCATAAGTTTGTCCACTTGTTTTATTTTTGTTATTGCATTCACCATAATCTGAAAATATCTTATGAATCATTCATTTACTTATACGAATATATCTGTCTGGTTCACTGTTACATTTCCAGAGCCTAGAACAGTGTCTGGTAAATAGTAGGGGCACAAAAATATTTGCAGAATAATGAAATGTATTTACTTTTATCTTATTATTGACATAACTGACAAATTTCTTTTAAACAAACATTTGTGTAAAAGTGTATAATTGGAAAACCACAAAGTTTCACTAAAACTCTAATAAGCTGGAGGGAAGGAGCATTTACAGTATATTCAAAAGGCCTTGAGTTTGTTTGCATCATAATAAGGCCAAATTATGAAAATGTCTACAGCTTAAGTATTGAATATACAACTGCTTGTAGGTATACATTCAAAAATAAACTGGTTTATTGACCAATAAAGTATCTTTCTGATTAAATTTGTACATGTTATAGAAATTTTAAAATGGCTAAATAAATGACCAACATAGGAGTTCAATAAAGAAAGCACTTGGATTTTAGGAAAAGATTGAAATGGGTCATCAAAGAAGACAACTGATGAATGACCAGAGAGAAGGGGAGAGGGTACTTGGAAGAAAAGAGGAAAAAATTTAGGACAGGAAAAAGGCTTTCTTACTTGGGAATAGAGAAATCTAAATTATATGGAGACTTGTGCCGTGGGGAAGGATAAACTAGAACGGTATTTGAAAGACAAGACAAACTTACCTGAGAGTTAAAGATATTCCTTTAAAGGAAAAGTGGAACGCATTTGGAAATGGGTACCAAGGAAACAAAGGAATCATATTAATTGACAATTGCTAGCACATGGAAAGTGCTTCCTCCATGTCCAGCTCAGTTGGAAGTCCTTCCTGTGTGCCCATGTTCAAATTTCATAAGAGCCCTAGACATAGAAACTGTGCTTAATCCCCATTTTAAAACTGAGGAAGTATAAGCTTAGAAAGTTAAAGAACTTGTGCACGTAACCAATCATTTCATGATGGAAGCAAGACTTTGACTCTCATCTTTCTGATTCTAAAATCCATTTTCTAGCTCGTTATATCTTACTGAACATTGTAATACTTTCTCTTCAGTCTAATTCTAGGGTGTGGAAGTTCCCCAGCAAAACCATAAAGGTTTTCTTTTACAAATCCCTTTTAGAAACTTGCCATTGCTTCCTCATGTGTGTGCGTACGTGTGTGTGCACACGCATGTGCACCAGTGATTCTATTTGTAATAACATGTTTAATTTACAGGGCCTGAGGTTTTCTTGGCAGGCAGCCATCTATTCTCACCTTCTCAAGCTTGCGGCTACAACAGTTGACATTCTGTTTTCCTGCCTGCTCCTTTTAGATATTTCTTCCATCTGATTAGTCATTTAAAATCTTCCTGCAGTGTTTGTTGATCTTCACCTGTTTGTTGCTTTTCCTGTGTTTAGAGGTTAAAATGCTGTGTTGGTGCAAGCTTACTAAAGCTTAACAAGAGATGAATCCACACAACCATTTGAACTAAGCAGATCGCAAAGTGTAGTTTGAAGGTTGAATAGCTTAATGGGGTGCCTGCCTTAAAAGAAGGAGAAAATTTTAATGGGTTTAATCTATAGAATAAGAGACTCAACATAAAAAAGTCAAAGGCCAGTTATACTAGTTGTTTAATAATGGTTTCAATAAAAAATTTCTTTTAATTTGCTAGCAGCAACCCCTGTGTATAATTGAATTTTATCAAGTCTCAGAATAAATTTGATTATTACTGCTAGCAATAACATTTTTAAACAGTGTATCTGAAAGTCTTGGGAACGCAGCCTACTTGTAACTTCTAAATATATAATGGGATAAACCAGGCCACCTGGATCCCCTAAACTCTGAGAATCAACAATCTGAATCAAAAACTGCATGGACTAAATTTTAGGCTGTTCTATTTATTGAAACTACCCAAGAATGATTAGTAAGTTTTCAGTAGATATTACACTCATGCACCGCATAATGACATTTTGGTCAATGACAGATCATATATATCATGGTGGTCCCATAACAGTATAATGAAGCTAAAAATTCCCTATCACCTAATGATACTGTAGCATTTGTAACATCATAGTGTAATGCATTATTCACATGTTTGTGGTGATGCTGGTGTAAACAAACCCATTGTGCTGCCAGTCCTATAAAAGTCTAGCACAATTATGTATACAATTATGTATAGTACATAATACCTGATAATGATAATAAATATGTAACTGGTTTATGTATTTACCATACAATACTTTTTATCCTTATTTTAGAGTGCACTCCAGTGACTTATAAAAAAAATAAAGTTAACTATACAGCAGACTCACTTGGGTCCTTCAGGAGGTATTCCAGAAGAAGGCATTGTTATATTATCATAGGCAATGACACGCTCCTTGAGTGTTACTGCCCCTGAAGACCTTCCAGTGAGACAAGAGATGGAGGTGAAAGACAGTGATATTGATGATTCTGACCCTGTGTAGGCCTGGGCTAATATGTATGTTTGTATACAGTGTTTATAAAGCCTAAAGCAGCATGCAGTAATGTCCTAGGGCTTCACATTTACTCATCATTCACTCACTGACGCACCAGAGCAACTTGCAGTCCTCAAGCTCCATTCACAATAAGTGCCATGAAAAATGGTGCAGGTGTACCATTTTTTATCTTTTATACCAGGTTTTTACTGAACCTTTTCTATTCTTAAATATGTTCAAATATACAAATACTTACCATTGTGTTACAATTGCCTGCAGCGGTCAGTACAGTAACATACTGTACAGGTTTGTACCCTAAGAGCAATAGGCTATATCATATAGCTTACACATATAGTTGGTTGTACCACCTAAATTTGGGTAAGTACACTCTATGATGTTCACACAATGACAAAATTGCCTAAAGACATATTTTTCAGAACATATCCCCATCATTAAGCAATGAATGACTGTAATAGAATGAAGGAAATTCTAACCTCTTTGAAGTGAAAGTAATCAACAATGCCCCTAATAGCTTTATTGGATAGAGACAAATTTTACTTTAAAGAGTACAGCTGCTATGGTTTGAATGTAAACTCCCAAAAGCATGTGTTGAAAACTTAATGCCCAATGCAACAGTGTTGGGAGGTGGGGCCTAATGGTAGGTGTTTAGGTCATGAGGGCTCTGGCTTCATGAATGGATTAATGCCAATTATAAGGGACTTGAGGCTGCAAGTTCAATCTCTTGCTCACCCTTGCACTCTCTTTGCCCTTTCACCATGAGGCGATGCAAGAAGGCCCTTACAAGATGCTGGCCCCTCAGTCTTGGACTTTGCAGCCTCCAAAATCATGAGTCAGTAAATTTCTGGTTATTATAAATTACCCAGTCTGTGGTATTCTGCTATAGCAGCATAAAACAGAATAAGACAGTAAATAGTTTGTTGCTTGTTTTACACTAATTGGTATCCTCTTAGATCACCATTTCTTTTTTTTAACAAATCATTAAACACATCATAGGGCCTTCTTTCTTCCTGCATAGCTTACCAAAGTGTGGCTATAAAACTAAGTTGTGGCCCCTATTTCAACCCTCATTACTAAAAATTCCTCTTCATTCACAGCATGCCTACCCTTGGCCAGGAACAGAGGGCCAGTGATGTTCTAGTTCTTTGTTTGTGCTGCCATCTTTTCTTTCCCATAAGACCACTCTTTATCATTTACTTACTTTATTTTTGGCTTCCCACAAACTTTGGTAACTTTGGTATCGGCATTAACATATTCTGTGTTAGAGTTTTCCCCATCATTTTAGGAGACTCCAAAAATACTTGTGAAGCTACCACTTTAGAATCACAATCCTTCATCTTTTCAGCTCAAATATCATTTTTTTTTCTATTCCACTTTGACAATTTGCATTCATGGCTACCTTAAAGAGAACATGCTTATTTCTGAAATCTTAAACTCATCCATCTTAGCTCTGTCTCTCACACCCACTGCATCCTTCATTTATCTTGACTTCCTCCTCATTTCCTCTGTAAGTCATTTCTCCTTTTGTTTCATTGGTCTTTTATTTTTAATTTTTATACTTTTTTTATTATTATACTTTAAATTTTAGGGCACATGTGCACAATGTGCAGGTTAGTTACATATGTATACATGTGCCACGCTGGTGCGCTGCACCCACTAACTCATCATCTAGCATTAGGTATATCTCCCAATGCTATCCCTCCCCCCTCCCCCCACCCCACAACAGTCCCCAGAGTGTGATGTTCCCCTTCCTGTGTCCATGTGTTCTCATTGTTCAATTCCTACCTATGAGTGAGAATATGCGGTGTTTGGTTTTTTGTTCTTGCAATAGTTTACTGAGAACGATGATTTCCAATTTCATCCATGTCCCTACAAAGGACATGAACTCATCATTTTTTATGGCTGCATAGTATTCCATGGTGTATATGTGCCACATTTTCTTAATCCAGTCTATCATTGTTGGACATTTGGGTTGGTTCCAAGTCTTTGCTATTGTGAATAGTGCCGCAGTAAACATACGTGTGCATACGTCTTTATAGCAGCATGATTTATAGTCCTTTGGGTATATACCCAGTAATGGGATGGCTGGGTCAAATGGTATTTCTAGTTCTAGATCCCTGAGGAATCGCCACACTGACTTCCACAATGGTTGAACTAGTTTACAGTCCCACCAACAGTGTAAAAGTGTTCCTATTTCTCCACATCCTCTCCAGCACCTGTTGTTTCCTGACTTTTTAATGATTGCCATTCTAACTGGTGCGAGATGATATCTCACTGTGGTTTTGATTTGCATTTCTCTGATGGCCAGTGATGGTGAGCATTTTTTCATGTGTTTTTTGGCTGCATAAATGTCTTCTTTTGAGAAGTGTCTGTTCATGTCCTTCACCCACTTTTTGATGGGGTTGTTTGTTTTTTTCTTGTAAATTTGTTTGAGTTCATTGTAGATTCTGGATATTAGCCCTTTGTCAGATGAGTAGGTTGTGAAAATTTTCTCCCATTTTGTAGGTTGCCTGTTCACTCTGATGGTAGTTTCTTTTGCTGTGCAGAAGCTCTTTAGTTTAATTAGATCCCATTTGTCAATTTTGGCTTTTGTTGCCATTGCTTTTGGTGTTTTAGACATGAAGTCCTTGCCCATGCCTATGTCCTGAATGGTAATGCCTAGGTTTTCTTCTAGGGTTTTTATGGTTTTAAGTCTAACGTTTAAGTCTTTAATCCATCTTGAATTGATTTTTGTATAAGGTGTAAGGAAGGGATCCAGTTTCAGCTTTCTCCATATGGCTAGCCAGTTTTCCCAGCACCATTTATTAAATAGGGAATCCTTTCCCCATTGCTTGTTTTTCTCAGGTTTGTCAAAGATCAGATGGTTGTAGATATGCGGCGTTATTTCTGAGGACTCTGTTCTGTTCCACTGATCTATATCTCTGTTTTGGTACCAGTACCATGCTGTTTTGGTTACTGTAGCCTTGTAGTATAGTTTGAAGTCAGGTAGTGTGATGCCTCCAGCTTTGTTCTTTTGGCTTAGGATTGACTTGGCCATGTGGGCTCTTTTTTGGTTCCATATGAACTTTAAAGTAGTTTTTTCAAATTCTGTGAAGAAAGTCATTGGTAGCTTGATGGGGATGGCATTGAATCTATAAATTACCTTGGGCAGTATGGCCATTTTCATGATAGTGATTCTTCCTACCCATGAGCATGGAATGTTCTTCCATTTCTTTGTATCCTCTTTTATTTCATTGAGCAGTGGTTTGTAGTTCTCCTTGAAGAGGTCCTTCACATCCCTTGTAAGTTGGATTCCTAGGTATTTTATTCTCTTTGAAGCAACTGTGAATGGGAGTTCACTCATGATTTGGCTCTGTTTGTCTGTTGTTGGTGTATAAGAATGCTTGTGATTTTTGTACATTGATGTTGTATCTTGAGACTTTGCTGATGTTGCTTATCAGCTTAAGGAGATTTTGGGCTGAGACAATGGGGTTTTCTAGATATACAGTCATGTCATCTGCAAACAGGAACAATTTGACTTCCTCATTTCCTAATTGAATACCCTTTATTTCCTTCTCCTGCCTAATTGCCCTGGCCAGAACTTCCAACACTATGTTGAATAGGAGTGGTGAGAGAGGGCATCCCTGTCTTGTGCCAGTTTTCAAAGGGAATGCTTCCAGTTTTTGCCCATTCAGTATGATATTGGCTGTGGGTTTGTCATAGATAGCTCTTATTATTTTGAGATACGTCCCATCAATACCTAATTTATTGAGAGTTTTTAGCATGAAGGGTTGTTGAATTTTGTCAAAGATCCAAAATTGACACCCTAACATCACAATTAAAAGAACTAGAAAAGCAAGAGCAAACACATTCAAAAGCTAGCAGAAGGCAAGAAATAACTAAAATCAGAGCACTACTGAAGGAAATAGAGACACAAAAAACCCTCCAAAAAATTAATGAATCCAGGAGCTGCTTTTTTGAAAGGATCAACAAAATTGATAGACCACTAGCGTGACTAATAAACAAAAAAAGAGAGAAGAATCAAATAGACGCAACAAAAAATGATAAAGGGGATATCACCACCAATCCCACAGAAATACAAACTACCATCAGAGAATACTACAAACACCTCTACACAAATAAACTAGAAAATCTAGAAGAAATGGATAAATTCCTCGACACATACACTCTCCCAAGACTAAACCAGGAAGAAGTTGAATCTCTGAATAGACCAACAACAGGAGCTGTAATTGTGGCAATAATCAATAGCTTACCAACCAAAAAGAGTCCAGGACCAGATGGATTCACAGCCGAATTCTACCAGAGGTACAAGGAGGAACTAGTACCATTCCTTCTGAAACTATTCCAATCAATAGAAAAAGAGGGAATCCTCCCTAACTCATTTTATGAGGCCAGCAGCATCCTGATACCAAAGCCTGGCAGAGACACAACCAAAAAAGAGAATTTTAGACCAATATCCTTGATGAACATTGATGCAAAAATCCTCAATTAAATACTGGCAAACCGAATCCAGCAGCACATCAAAAAGCTTATCCACCATGATCAGGTGGGCTTCATCCTTGGGATGCAAGGCTGGTTCAATATATGCAAATCAATAAATGTAATCCAGCATATAAACAGAACCAAAGACAAAAACCACATGATTATCTCAATAGATGCAGAAAAGGCCTTTGTTTCATTGGTCTTAACAAAATTGTCTGCTTCTTATTTTCAGATAAATGTTTTAGTAAATTTAAAGGAAAGAACTTCTCTTATAAGAAAGCTTAGGGAATATCTGCTCCCTCTCTCATTTATCTCATAGTTTTTTCCAGAAAGTGTGGGAAAATTCTGTAGTCATAATTTATTATTTAATACATTAACTTTATTTTTAGAAATCTATATTATTTTTATCTTCCAACATTTTGAAACTCCCTGTTCATTCTTTTGTGCACCATAGGCTGATTTCTGCTACTCCTACTCTGCTGAAACCCATCTCTCCAAAGTCACCAATGACATACTCAACATGAGCTTTATGTTGTTAGACTTCAGTCTAGATATTTAATACAATTAATCACTCTTTCTGTCTTGGATTTTTTCACAATTTTAACTTCCATAATGCCACTCTTTCCATATGTCTGTGCTACCTCCTTTGCCTTTATCTTTCTTGTTCCTTGACACACTTAGTTTGTTTAATTTCCCTTTAAATATTGGTTTTCCAAGCAGCATGCCCTTGGCACTCCCTTCTTCTCACTCTACACACTCTTCTTATGAGGTTTGCTCTAAATCTTTTACTGAATCCTAACTATTACTATTTATATGCTAAAGATCCTCCCACATCTCTGACTTCTTTCTTGAAGACACATCTACACAAACGCCTACTGAATATCTGTTCTGTACGTTTTAGAGGCATCTTATACTTAATGTGTAAAATCATTGTCTACACACTCCCCTCTCCTGCCTGTAATAAACTCCTAAATCTGCTCCTTTTCCCATATTCACCAATTTGGAGATTAGTATTACCACCTGCTCAGAATGGAAGACATCCCAGAAAACTCCCTCTCTACTTGACACCTTGTCACCACATTCTCTCCTTTCTTCCTTTTACACATCTTCTCTACCTTTCTCCACTGTCATTGGTTTTCTCAAGTTCCCTTTATTTTTTTATGTGAACTACAGCAGTGGCTTCCTGTAGCTTGTCTCATTCTTGCTAACCTGCCCTCTACATGGCTGCTATCTAATTGTGTTACTCCTATGATTAAAATCCTCTAATGCTTTTCTGCTGCTTGGATAAAGACCAAGACAATATATAATGCCTTCAAAAATCTGCAACTTTCCCTTCACTTACTTCCACGTTAATCTACCAAACTGATATTCAAGCCACATTAGCTCCAATTGTTTCTTTTTTGTATGATGTTCTCTCACCACCTTCAAGTTTCTCCCATCTTTCTTTTCTTTTCTACCAAGAAAGCTTCTACTCATTTTCAAAGGTTCACTAAAGTTACTTTTTGAGTAAGCTGCTGTTTGCTGTTGTAACTTTGTGTACCTACCTCTAGCATAATTCCTGTCATTATAACTGCCCTTTTTAATGTACTGTATTTTTCTTGCAGCCTCCATGTCAGTCATATAATTTCAAATGATGCATAGCAAATATGTGCTCAATTAATATTTATTGAATATACAGGTAGATAAAATTATAAAAGTCAGGTGAACCTAGTTTATGCCATTTATCCCTTTAAACTATATTTAGATACAATCTTAGTCTACTGCCTTTACTGGGGAAAAAAGTGTAGGTCAAAAACTGACAAATTATCCAGTATAAGAATATTCCTTTTAGAAATTAACATAAATGAAAATGAAAATCTGGTAGAAAAAAAAAATAGGCCCTCAAACTTGAACAGGAAACAATTTATCTAAACACCTTTATCTAGAGTAGGTTATCACACTGGTTCTTTTATGAAAAATATGATAAGGCTCAAAAAAGACTGGCTTATTAGTTAACGCAGATCCCATTCACATTCCCTAAAGTTTATTCTGATGATATCTACTGATATTGTCGAAACTCTCTTTCTTTCCTTACAGTCAGCAGGGCCTGCCAGTGAACAATTTCAGGAAGTACATGTAAATCTTCAAACCATCTATATTATAGTCCTCAACCTCGTTTTCATAGGAGAGTTTTCTTTTTTTTTTTTTTTTTTTTTTTTTTTTTTTTTTTTTTTTTTTTTTTTTGACGGAGTCTTGCTCTGCCCCCAGGCTGGAAGTCAGTGGCGCGATCTCGGCTCACTGCAAGCTCCGCCTCCCGGGTTCACGCCATTCTCCTGCTTCAACCTCCTGAGTAGCTGGGACTACAGGCGCCCGCCACCACGCCCGGCTAATTTTTTGTATTTTTAGTAAAGACGGGGTTTCACCATGTTAGCCAGGATGGTCTCGATTTCCTGACCTTGTGATCCACCTGCCTCGGCCTCCCAAAGTGCTGGGATTACAGGCGTGAGCCACCTTGCCCGGCCTTCATAGGAGAGTTCTAACAGAAGTACATAATTTTAGTGTCTTTTATTTTGAGATGATGTGTGCCAATGAAGGGCACAGGCAACCTTTTTACAAAGTGATGTTGACACACATCTGCTCAAATACATTAACGTTTCCATTCCAACTGACTCAGTTGGCAGGAAATAGCTCACTCCTCTTTGTGAATAAAGAACTAGGGAGGGGGCACTGGAAAGGGGATAGGCATTTTACAATTTGTCAAGATATGTATTCCAGCACTTATTTAAAAAAAAAAATTAGTACTGAGTCCAACTTGAGCTAATAAGCTAATGACTGCTTATCCTTTACTATTAAGCTTCAAAGGAGCTCCTAACTAAATGAGCCAATTGTTATATTGCCACGTATTTTTTATTCCTTCCTGTTAAATCATGCATTTGGTGTTATATAGAAGTTTTATGCTTATTAGAAAATAACCAGTATGTATGAGCTTATGAAAGGAAACCTCACTCAGATTTTTAAAAAGCAAATGAAAACCTTCAAAACTAACTGGTGCCATATGGTACACTCAGAAACACTTGTAAAAGGAAAGTTAAACCTTGAATATATTAATGATTTCTTACTGAAAGAAAAAGCCTCTATTCCATCTTTGCATGTAAAAAGACTTCTGAATAAGGCATTAGATAACACTTTTCTTTACAAAAAAGTAAATTCAGTAACATAAACCTTGTATTGGTTTTATTATTATCTTATAAATAGTGCATGGTTTTGAACAAAACAAAACATTAACATTGTGTCTTAATACTGCCCTAGAGGCTTAAAAGATCTCGTAGGTGATTTTCCACTTATATTTTTTCATTGTATTTCACAAAAACTTTTTTTTTTTTTTTTTTTAGATGAAGGCTTGCTCTGTTGCCCAGGCTGGAGTGCAGTGGTGCGATGTCTGCTCACTGCAACCTCTGCCTCCTTGGTTCAAGTGATTGTCCTGCCTCAGCCTTGTGAGTAGCTAGGACTACAGGCATGTGCCACCAGGTCGGGCTGATTTTTGTATTTTTATGAATAGTAGGATGGGGTTTTAACATGTTGGTCAGGCTGGTCTCGAACTCCTGACCTCAAGTGATCCGTCCACCTCGCCCTCCCAAAGAGTTGGGATTACAGGCATGAGCCACCGCCCTGGCCCTCAAAAAAACACTTCCATCTGACCTTGATATAAAGATATGTGCACAACAAGCCCACCAGCCACTTGTGGTACACACTAATGTGCCTTTAGAGGAGGGAGTCTTAATTCCCTGGCCACTCATTTTTTGCCTCCACATGAAGTCTCTTTCTCTAATTTATACTAATATGTAAATCATCTACTGAAGAGTCTGGTTTGATTCTTTTCCTTCTCTTAAAATGCAAATGTCAACCATGCAGAAAGTGATGAAAGCAAAGAATCATTAGGTTAATAGAGAACACCTGTACCTCTATACCCTTTTCTCCATATCAAATTGTCAGTGTTAAGCTGTCCTATCACTTAATAAAATCAGGATAGTCCTTTAATTTTCAGTGTATTGAATACTGTATGCACTAATATACATACCTTCTTATTCTTATGTATTAACACAGCTCATTTGTTGAGATGGGACTGTATTTTTCTATAAAACGAAGAAAAACCTATGAGACTGGATTATTTTTTCTTGACCTACTGTACACTGAGAGTTTGTTTTGCTGTGGAACATAGCCTTCACTGTGGGACAGAATCAAACTCTGGCAAAGGGTCTCAGCATAAACAGCCACTCACCATTCCATTTCACTTTAAGCTGCATGTGCAATAAAATGATACTTTCTTCCATTTTTCCTAGGAACTTCTCTTTTATTCATGATGCATGGGAAAATGTGTGTTTTCCAAAACTACTGGGTATTTTTCCCAGGTCTTTTAGGCAATGATTGTTTTCTGAAGAGGCAATCAACACCTTCAACACACTTAAATTGCTCTGAACATCTCAGTGAGTTTCTACTGTTCCTTACATTGGGAATCAAATATTTGACTTGATATTTCTTTAGTTAGCAACATGATTTGACTTTCAAGGAGTTGCTTTATATTTTAACACTTATTTTCAGATATCAAGAAGATGTAGATTTTTAAGGTGACAAACCAGATGGCATTTAAAAATATGTTTAATTTATTTCTAAACAACAATTGTTAAGTATCAGCAGTAGAAGTTAAGTAGCAAAGGATTCATTTAATTTATTTTATCATCTGTGTGCCTCCAGAGTGAGACTCTATAATTTTTTGCATGTATGCATGGTTTAATGAACCTAAAAATGGAATAAAAATGACAATTGAGAAAAGTAAAGTGGTCGTGAAATATATTATATAGTATGAGGACTATTAAAAAGGTACCAATTATACTGCTTATTTTGATGAAAAAAATAAAATTATATTTCTAAAATCAGAATGTGATTTAATTACCTAGGTATAAACTGAAATCTAATTATGTCTGCAGAAATAAGAATTATTCAATTTTTAGTCATTTGGTAGTTTATAGGGCTTCCTCACAGGCCCACAAAGAGAGATATTGAGAGGTTAAATCTATTCTCCTGGTAAAGGTCTGGAACCCTTCTAATTCAAATTGTGACCTAAAACTTAGCTTATATTGCAAAAAATTCAAAGTAATACATAACTATGTAAAAAAGAAAAAGGAATACTTGCAGCAAATACATACTAACAATAGCTAAACTTTGCAGAAAAGTGCCTGGCAGCAAGTTCTGGGTTTTACCTGAGGACAGACTGCAGGGTAAGAGAAGAAGATCAAGGATACGGAAGAGTCAATTGCTTATGGAACATTCTCTGGATTGTCATTCAGATCCCACTTCATCATTAATCAAACATTAAAATAGAGCAAGAGTATAGGGGTTTCATATGGGAGAGGCAAGAACTCACAGGAGAAGAGACTGGTAAGCCTCGGGTGATCAGATGAGATTTTTGAGTTCATGAGAAGTTTTTTCAGGCTCGCAGCTCTCTATGTAGCTTCACATTATGAGTGGACAAATCAGAAAACTTAGAACTGGACTCTTTCTATAGCAGGAATGTGACTATAAATCCTTGAAAATAAAAATCTTGCTTAAATTTTCTGGAATATTACTAATGACTAAAAGGTGCTCCTTTCTCACCATTGTTAACAGAAAAATAACAAAGGCGGAAGAAAGAAGAACACTAAAATGGAAACACATTTAAGAGGAAAGCAAAACAGAGCAGTAATAGGCTCATTCCAGTACAACAAAAGTCATTTGACAGGAGTTTGGCAATGAATTTACCTGTGATTATAGAGAAAGCATATTTTGCCATTACCAAATAGAATTCCTAGGGGTGAGATGAATTTCTACTTGCTCTTTGCCTGCACAGGAGGCTTTACTCTTTCTTTATATATAAATTCATACTGAAATATGTGTACAGAAATTTTGTGGCTGTTCAAAATTCCACTTGTTTCTGATGTTCAACTTACGTATTAAAAGCTCATAAAACTTACATATTAAGTTGAACATCAGATATCACAAGCATATTTGGACATAAATTTAAAGTTGGTTGCAATAGATAAAAGTCTAATTCTCTAGATACTAAACAAACAGTTTTGTATCTTTTGGCCCCAGGATATTTCATGTTCTTGTTACAGGATGCGCAGTGGACCAGATGACTTTGGAAGTTATCAAAAGTTCTTATTTCAAACCATGCTTTGTGAAACACAATCACATTAGCATTTGATGTATCCTCTAGTATTTTTGTAATTGTCTCATTTTATTACCAAGTCGAATATTTAATTTTGCACTCCACTTTTTTTCACTTGCTAAAGCACAAATGTTTCCACGACATTACATATTCTTGGTCATCAGGATTTTTAACGACTAAGCAACGTTGCATTTTGTGGATTTGTTATAATTAACAGGTGTTTTATAATTATATATTTAAATTATTTTTAATTTTTCAAAACTAAAATATTTTCCTGAGGTATTTATATGCATAATACTTTTTTTTGGTCAGCTAGAGTGAGAATAATTAAAGAATATTTTCAGTAATGGAATTATTGGGTCAAAGGTTATGACTTGCATCTAATTTTTAATTACTTTTAAAAATTACACGAGTAATATAGGAAATTCAGAAACAAAGCAGTATGAAAGTACTGAAAGTGAATGTGATGTTCTCTTTTTGTTTTCTGTTTCATGTCTCCCCTTTCACTGATAATCTTAATTTTGTGTCATTCTTTCCATTTTCAATGCTTTTACATGTGCATATGTACACAAGAAGGTAAAGTTTTTGTTACACAAATAAAATTATATACATTATTATATAACTTATTGTATCTTACTTTACATTGTTTCTTTAAAAAATTTTTAAAGTACCCTAAATCTTCTCATCCAAATATTTCTGTATTAATGAATTTTTATGTTATAGATACAGGAAGTAAGAATTCTAACGTTATAAAGTGTAAGCAGTCTCCTCCAGTTATCATCCCTCCTTCCTTCCCTATTCCTCTCTTCAAAGGTAATGCTCTTAAAAAATGTTCTGTGATTCTTCCAATTAAAAAAGCATTAATTGTATTTTAACTTTTTTATAGGTAATTATTAATAATACCTTGATTATTACTCCAAGTTTCAATATTATTATACTAAGAAATAAATTGTAAATCAGATAGATGCTGATTTTCTCAGTGGTTTATAAGGTTATGAAGGGTGAGACTTTCTCCCAATTATGACAGATTGGGCTAAGATTCGAATTATTAATATGGTCCCTTTATTTTGCAGAGAAGCAGGCAACGTGGCTCCCAGGAAAATGGCTTGAACAGAACCCATGAGAGGAAGGCTGTCAGTTCATGGAAGGGTTATTCATGGTGAGACCTGCTTGAGAGATTAATCCCATGCAGGATGCCCCTAGTGTTGCCTTCAATTAGATTAGAAGCCATAAAGCAGCTTGGGAGTGTGGTTTTTACCAGAGTGAATGTAAAGGACAAAGGGTAATTAGCTCCTGACCTGAAAGAGCTCATAAAAGAAGGACATTCCAGTAAAACAGTCTACTTTGGCCATTTCAGTAGTGTGTATGTGTGTGAAGCAGTATGTATTCATCAGTAATAGGAGTCTATTTTGATTAGAATACACCATGGCAGGTAACACACTCAAATGGCCACATGGGCAGGCAGTCACACAAATGAGTGAAGTAGGCCTGGGCTGGTGAACGTGGGAATACAGGCGCCACCCAAAGGTCCAAGTGTGGCTCTACTCCTGTCATTTGGGGCAAGGACAGAACATGGGCTGAAGGTTACTTTATCATATGATGCCTTAAGAGATCCAAAAATAGGAATGTTCTTCTGAAATCTGTGAAATAAATGTTGGCAAGTATTCAATTTTGAAACAACATATAAGCCAATCAATATGCTTCTATGTAACAAGCCAAGTGCAAGAACTTCCAGGTTGTTACCTCTCCCTAAAATATTTAGTCCATGCTACTTATGTCAAGTCTTTTAACCATAAAAATCATATAAGAAAACCTAGGCAATACCATTCAGGACAGAGGCATAAGCAAAGACTTCATGACTAAAACACCAAAATCAATAGCAACAAAAGCCAAAACAGACAAATGGGATCTAATTAAACTAAAGAGCTTCTGCACAGCAAAAGAAACTACCATCAGAGTGAACAGGCAACCTGCAGAATGGGAGAAAATTTTTGCAATCTACCCATCTGGCAAAGGGCTAATATCCAGAATCTATGAAGAACTCAAACAAATTTACAAGAAAAAAACAACCCCATCAAGAAGTGGGCAAAGGATATGAACAGATACTTCTCAAAAGAAGACATTTTTGCAGCCAACAGACACATGAAAAAATATTCATCATCACTGGTCATCAGAGAAATGCAAATCAAAACCACAAGAGATATCATCTCATGCCAGTTAGAATGGTGATCATTAAAAAGTCAGGAAACAACAGATGCTGGAGAGGCTGTGGAGAAATAGGAACGCTTTTACACTGTTGATGGGAATGTAGATTAGTTCAACCATTGTGGAAGACAGTGTGGCGATTCCTCAAAGATCTAGAACCAGAAATACCATCTGACCCAGCACACCCATTACTGTGTACATACCCAAAGAAATATAAATCATTCTACTATAAAGATACATGCACATGTATGTTCACTGCAGCACTATTCACAATTCCAAAGACATGGATTCAACCCAAATGCCCCTCAGTAATATACTGGATAAAGAAAGTGTGGTACATATACACCATGGAATACTATGCAGCCATAAAAATAATGAGATCATGTCCTTTGCAGGGACATGATTGGAGCTGAAAGCCATTATCCTCAGCAAACTAATGCAGAAATAGAAAACCAAACACTGCATGTTCTTACTTATAAATGCGAGCTGAACAATTAGAACACAGGGACACAGGGAGGAGAACAACACACACTGGGGCCTGTCAGGGGGACAGAGGGAGGGAGAGCATCAGGATAAATAGCTAGTGCATGTGAGGCTTAATACCTAGGTGATATTAAAATATTAGCTTATTATTTATAAGACAAATAATAAGATTTTGGAGGGTCTGAGTCTGGCCTTGGCATAGGTAAACAAGGGGTCACTCATAAGTTTCCTCTTAATCACATAAGAAAGGGTAGTTCTTTGCAGAAAGCTGTTACTTAGGACACAAAATGTTAGGGGTAATTTCTTAATCACCACTTATGGTGGTTCATATTAGGTGTCAACTTGACTGGATTGAGGGGGATGCCTAGATGGCCGATGAAGCATTGTTTCGGGGTGTGTCTGTGAGGGTGCTGCCAGAGGAGACTGACATTTGAATTAGTGAGCTGGGAGAGAAAGACCCACGCTCATCATGGGTGGTCACCATCCAATTGGCTGCCAGTATAGCTAGAACAAAGCAGGCAGAAAAGGGATAAGTAGCCTGTTTGCTGAATCTGCTCTCTGCTCCCTCCTCCCCTTCCTTCTCTTCCCCCCTCCCCCCTCCCCCCTCCACCTCCTCCCTCCCTCCCTCCTTCCTCCTCCTCCTCCTCCTCCCTTGGACATCGAACTCCAGGTTCTTCAGCCTTTAGTCTCTGGGACTTAAACCAGCAACCTTGTTGGGGCTCAAGGGCCTTTGACCTCAGACTGAGGGCTGCACTGTCAGCTTCCCTGGTTTTGAGGCTTTCGGACTTAAATTGAGTGACTAACAGTTTCTTTCTTTCCCAAATTTGCAGATGGCCTATCGTGGAGCTTCATCTTGTGAGCTAATTCTCCCTAATAAATTCCTTTATGTATATATAAAGGTTCTGTCTCTCTGGAGAACCCTGACTTATACGTCACTGTTCTCCAGGAGCACAGTGCTCAGGTAAATTTTAAGATTGTCAGGAGCATTTCAACCTGACCATTCCTTTCAGGGAACAGCAAACTTCAAGTTTTTAAAATATATTTCAAAAGTCAGTAATTAATTCTGAAAATTAATAACCCTGTTGAGAAACTAGAATATTTTAGTGTATCATATTTAAGTAACTGAAAAGCTGAAATGCAAAAGACTAGATAACATCGTCGTGATAATAAAAGAAAATTTGACTCCCATTTGTTTTCTCCATAAATTTATATTGCCTCTCAATTTCTTAGATGATGACTTTCCTCTTCTCCACCTGTCTCTTTTGTTACCTCTCTGAGGTTATCTCTTTGAGCCTCTTTGGATACCGCTCTGGCTCTTCCATCCTTAGGTATTTGTAATTTTTATCTCAGTCCCAAATAAGCCATTTAATAATGCCAAGAAGACCATTTTCAATGGAATGTTACTATGATTTACTCGGTCTGCAAATGTATTATTTAGGTAAGGGAAAGAGGATTTTCCTGTACATCACACAGAAGTTGGCCCCGTGCACTTAATAAAAGCTCATTATGGAAAGATTATAAACGTATAACAATACATTTTAAGTGAGATGCAATGATCCATAAAATTGGCATGGCTAATTAGCAGATCAAATCTCTGTAAGAATTGGATGTCTTTAATATCCTGCAGTTGCTTAATTCTATAGGTATTTTACTATCCACAAATGTTTAGGAAAATTAAATAATAGTATAAATGTTCAGTGGGATGAAAGCAACTGTAAAATGAAACCAAACAAAATGAGTTTATTTTGTTAATAGAATAAAGAGAATCCCAGTGTTAATATAACATTACACAAAATCTAGAGCAAACATCCTCTGAATCCCAGCCTCATTTCACATGTAATTAACCTTTCTCAATCAAGCTAAGCATCCTTCACACCTCCTTCTCAACTGCTGCACATCCACATCTCTTCTTTCACGTGAATAAAAGGCAGGCATCAATTTAGATTAGTAATACTGCCTTATACTGTGCCTCCAGAGCAACGTCATCCCAAGAATATTTTGAATTCCAATTATTTCTCCCAGTTCATATGTATATTTTACAAATCTTGTTTCTTCTTCAGGAAGTAGGAGACATTTGATGCTAACGGATAATCTGTTTTAATAGTAAAATCTCAACTATTAGTCACCACTCAGGTGGATGTGTCTTATATATTGGTCTTCTAGCAGCCACCAACTGCTTTTTGGTAAATGTTAACAATTTGAGTGTAGTAATCCACTCCTTTGGGTTGGATTCCATCCAGTGTATACACAGATAGAATACATTACCTAGGCTTAGGTTAATCATCACAGTTATCCTGGCCTCAGTGATTTGTAAACAAATGGGTGTAAGACTCAAGTTGCACCAATCAGGGTGATTATAATGGTAAGTGTTAAGAGCTACTGGGAACGGAATCTTTGTCTTTCTCTTTGGACCTAAAGTTGAGAGAATGTGAGGCTATCACTGCTGTAGCAATTCTACTACTACAGATCCAGAGATTAAAGCCAGCACATGGAGGAGAGCTCAACCAGGAGCAGGGAGAAACCACATCCTGCTAATTTTTGAATGTATATAGAGCCATTTCTGAAGCCCGTTTTACCCCAAGTTTTTCCAGTTACATGAGTCAACAATTTTTCTTCTTTTAGTTTGTACAGTGTTTTTTATCATAACCAAAAGAGTTCCAAATTATACAACATTAGGCCAATGTGTGGTAGTAATATAGCTAAAATTGTAGGCTGAGAAATCATACAAACTTGGGTTTTAATTCCAGTTCAGCTACTAACTTCCTGAATTTTCTTTGGCAAATAGCTTAAGCTAAGGATATGATACAGTTCTTCCAGTGTTTAAGTAAGTGTCTATGAAAGCTTTGTTGTAACTATTAAATTACATGCACATGAATTTTGCATAAAAGTCATGTGAGTACTCAATAAATAGTAGTTATAATTTTTATAAAATTGCTTTTGCAGAGATTTTATTAAAAACTAAGAGCTATGAAAGTGTTCTTACTTCAGTAAAACTCAGTCTTATTCTAGATTATTGATTAAGTTTACCTGTATACTAAAGTATTTCTGGTTCTGGAAATGTGTTTAGCCTTGCAATTTAGAGGCTTGGGAGGGTCAGGAAGATGAAACAAAATTCTGTTCTGAAAAACAGAAAAAGTCATAAGCTTAAAATGGACACCCATTGTTACCAGCATTGCCCAACTGTTTAGAAGTGAAGTGAAGTTGGCCGGGCGCAGTGGCTCACACCTGTAATCCCAGCACTTTGGGAGGCTGAGGTGGGCAGATCACGAGATCAGGAGATCGAGACCACCCTGGCTAACATGGTGAAACTCCGTCTCTACTAAAAAACAAAAAATTAGCCTGGTGTGGTGGCGGGCACCTGTAATCCCAGCTACTGGGGAGGCTGAGGCAGAAGAATGACGTGAACCCGGGAGGCGGAGCTGGCAGTGAGCCGAGATCACGCCACTGCACTCCAGCCTGGGTGACAGAGTGAGACTGTCTCAAAAATAAAGAAGTGAAGTGAAGTGAAGTGAAGTGAAATGAAATGAGGTAACTTACACTGGGTAGATCAATGGGATTTGCAAAAAGCATACACAAAATGATAGGAACATCACTTCAAAAGGTCCAATGAGTTTATGTTTTAAGGCACATTTCTAGTCTACTCATAAGATTAAGCAATAAACTATAAGATTAGACGTAAGAGCACTGAGGTATGCATCTCTAAAGATCAGAAAAAGAAAAAAATAATAATGATAAAGCTACAAGATTTGTGGGCTGCAGACCTAGAAGTATGTAAAAGCAGTCAGAGTTTGGCACCTATGGCTCAAAGAAGGCTGAAAAGTATTTCCCAGTAGATAAAGAACAAGAGTCAGACTCACTTTTTAAAATTAGTAACTATTGCTAAATTCCATTTGGATTCTGTCGTAGCAAGCTGGGCCTAGAGATGAGGGAACAAAGAGTGTCTCCTGACCAGAAATTGAACAAAATAGTTCACTAGAAATGATGATTGTATATATACCGTCTTTTACATTATACTAAAACAGAAA
Source organism: Pan troglodytes (assembly GCF_028858775.2). NCBI lineage: Eukaryota > Metazoa > Chordata > Mammalia > Primates > Hominidae > Pan > Pan troglodytes. Next base: position 59,000,326 of record NC_072411.2, on the reverse strand, counting down.
TCCTTAAGTGTTGTTTCTGTACTAAGAGCATAGGAGCCTGGTGAGAAAACTTCAAAAACCACTGCTAAAAGAAATGTGAGCAGAGAAAGAGAAAAAACAAGCAAACAAAAATTTCATTCACAATAGCCTACTATCATAAGTTGACCTTAAGTAAATTTAACTTTATGTCACAATCTGAAAAATAATTTGAAGTAAAAATGTTGACTTGAGTGTGCTCAGAGATATAGTTATAACTTTCATTTTAATAAACAAAAAATTATAACACTAAAATAGGTGTTTGTGCAGCAAAAAGGAGTGGATAAAAAAATTAATTAGAGAATTTGGAATTGATATAGATGGTTATTAAGTTTTTAACGTCACAATAGACACTACAACTTTACATTAGATACAATTTTAAAAAGACATTGGAATTTTATGCTAAAAAACTTATCTGGATTGTAACACAGAAAAATAGAGGTAAAAGTTGAAAAAGCAGTTCTGAAAGCACATAGAGGAGCTCCAATATTAATTCCGGAATGAAATTTTGAAATTTGTAAAAGAATAATATTTAAAGAAATAACAGCTAAAACTTTCCAGAATTAAAAAAAATAAAATTGTAAGACTTACCAAGTCCTGAGTAGGATGAACAAAAATAAAAGCATCCTTAGTCACATTTCAATGATGCTGCATTATCAAAGATCAAGGGAAAAAAATCTTAAAACGTTTAGAAAATATGTATTATTTACAATGGTATTAAAACAAAAATCTCAACAGCAAGAATAGATGCCAGTAGATAATACAGTAATATCTCTGAAGTGCCTAGGAAAAATTATTGTCAACCTGGAATTCAATATAAAGTTGATTACCATCAAAATGAGGAAGAAATGAAATAAACATTATTACATTCAGAAAAATAATCACTTACATATTTTTGCTGAAGGAACTAGTATTAATAGAATTATTTACTTAGGAAAAAATTACATGACTTCAAAGGGAAGAGGTGAGAAAAATAATAACGAACACAGAACTTTATTAAAATTATCAGTAAATGTAAAACAAGTAGAGCTTTTGTATCAATAGAAAAAAACATGAAAATGTCTAGGCAATGTTGACAAGATTGAGTGTTAATGAGATGCTCTGTGGAAAACTAAAATGTGTTAAGGTCTCTGTCATGCTTAGGTGAATAAAATAATAAATAACTTTAGACTGTCATTAAGAAAAACCTACTTAGGTATTTATGTATTTTTTAAAATAGGTATAATAATTAAAAGAATGAAAAAAATTATAAGGCTTCCAAACTAATAAAATTAATATAGCAGAACTATTCAATTCTACTGAAGGTAGAAAGAGAAAGGAATAAAATAGAAAATTAATAGCAAAGAAATTTAAATTAAAAATCAAGTAAAAATAAGTGCAAACATATCAGTAGACATATTAAATAAAATGCATTAAACTTACATATTAAAGGATTGAAGGGAGATGACATCTGAAAGATGGAATATAAATCCTCAGCCCTTGTTCTCTCACCAAAACACCAACTTAAAAATATATATTAAATAAAATACTTTTATGAGAATTCCAGAATCCAGTTAAGAGGCAGTACCTCAGGCAAACACAAAGCCAAGAACAGTCATAATAAAATAATAAGTAAGAAGAGCAATTTCATTTTACCCACATCAGCTCCTACCCCAAAGCAGTACAGCTCAGCACCAGGAGAGGACAGCTTAGTTTGGAAAGAGAAGGGTGGAAGGAGTGTCCAATGTTTGGCTTTTTGAAGGGCTGCCTGAGGGATTAATTTCTGTCTTGCTCCATTTGAAGTGCTGATGGAACTGGCATGTTTGGATGCCTGGAAGAAACTGAGAACAAAGAAGGGGGAAAAGTGATGGAAGAGGCTTACTGTGGCCAGCACAGTTGGGTTTAATTATTGCATAACTCAAGGCTTCCTCCTTAGAAAGCAGGGAGATGGGTAGAGACTGAATCTGACATGCCAGGTCTTTTGAGGGATGTCCAAAGAACTGATACCTGTTTTGTCTGACTTGGGACGCTGACAGGGAGCTGGCATAGTTTGGATGCCTGGAGGCCACTGAGAATAAGGGTGAGCAGTGAGGCTTCCTGCAGTAGAAGCATAGAATCTGCAGTGCCATAGACAAATGCCAGAGGGATTGAAGGATCACGAACTACTGAAAAAGAAACCAGTGTCTCTTTAATTGAGCAACTGTATGCACAGAACTAGAGAAGTTAGATCTCCCTAAAAAGGTTTAGATGCCCCAGAATCTCTAGCCAGACTGAATGGTGAGGTTTTTTTTTTTCCTTTACAAATCCAGTCCATAAAGACTGGGGAAATATGTTCCACTAGTTCAAGAAAACCATGCATGATCAAAATTACACTATCAACAGAGAAAAAGGAATATAAAAGAGAACCGAGTAGATATTTTGGAGCTGAAGAACACAATAATTCACTAGAGTAGTTCAAAGAAGACTTGATCAAGCAGAAGAAAGAATCAATGAACTCAAATATGGGTCATTTGAAATTATCCAGCTAGAAAAACAAAAGGGAAAAATAATGGTAAGGAAGAATGAAGGCCTAAGGGACTTAAGGGGTACCATTGAGAGAACCAATATGTGCATTATGAAATATTCAGAAAGAAAAGAGAAAAAGAAAGGACAAGGAAGTTGATTTTTAAAAAATAATGGATGAAAACTTTTCAAATCTAAGGAAGGATTCGAGAAGCCAAACAAATTCTCTTACTGCAACTAACTCAGAGAATTCACAGACAGGAACATTATTATTACAAATGATCACAATGATTATTTTGTGAAAAGTCAAAGACAAAGAGATACTTTTCAAAACAGCAAGAGAAAAAAGCAACTCATCACATACAAGGGAAACTCTCCTCATTCTCCTCCATAAGATGATGAGTAGATTTCTCTGCAGAAATGTTTCAGGGTAGAAAGAAATGGGATGACATATTCAAATCATTAAGAGAAAAAAAATACTGTCAATCAAGAATACTAAAGTCATCCAAACTATCTTTTGAAAATCAAGCAGAAATAAAGACTGCCAGATAAACAAAAGCAATGGAGTTCAACTGCAGTAGACCTGCCTTATAGGAAATACTAAAGGGAGAACTTTCAAGTTGAAACAAAAGGATACTAAATAGCAACACAAAAAATTGAAAATATAAAGTTTTCTGATAAAGGTAAATATATAGACAAATACAGAGTATTGTTATACTGTAATGGTGGCAAGTAAATCCTTTTTAGTTATAATATAGAAGTCAAAAAACAAAAAATAGGCTGGCTCAGTGGCTTATGCCTGTAATCCCAGCACTTTGGGAGGCCAAGGCAGGCGGATCACGAGGTCAGGAGATCGAGACCATCCTGGCTAACACGGTGAAACCCCGTCTCTACTAAAAACACAAAAATATTAGCCAGGCGTGGTGGTGGGCGCCTGTAGTCCCAGCTGCTCAGGAGGCTGAGGCAGGAGAATGGCGTGAACCCAGGAGGCAGAGCTTGCAGTGAGCTGAGATCGCACCACTGCACTCCAGCCTGGGCGACAGAGTGAGACTCCATCTCAAAAATAATAATAATAATAAAAATTTTAAAAAGAAATATGCAACTCAAAAATACATTAGTGGTTACATAACATAAAAAAGATGTAATTTGTGACATCAGTAATAAAGTGTGTGTGTGAGAAGTAAAAGTGTAAAATACTTGCATGCAATTAAAGTTAAGTTCCTGTTATCTTAAAATGGATTGTTATAAATATAAGAAATTTTACATAATCCCCATGGTAAAAACAAAGACAATACCTATAGAAGATGCACAAAGGATATGAAAAAAGTATAAAAGCATGTCAGTACCAAAAAAATTAGTGAAACATGAAGAAAGACAGTAATAGAGAAAAAGAAGAACAAAAAACCTTATAAGATGAACAGAAAAACAATTAACAAAGTGGCACTAGTAAGTCTTTCTCTATCAATAATTACTTTAAGTATAAATGGATTAAGTTTCTTATTAAAAGGCATAGAGACAACATAGATTTTTTTAAAAATCCAACTATATGCTATCTACAAGAGACTCACTTTAAATTTAGGGACACATAAAGCCAGGCACAGTGGCTTATGCCTATAATACCAGCAGTTTTGGAGGCCAAGGCAGGAGGATCTCTTGAGGTCAGAAGTTTGAGACAAGCCTGGCCAACATGGTGAAACCCCGTCTCTACCAAAAATATAAAAAATTAGTTGGGTGTGGTGGCTTGCACCTGTAATCCCAGCTACTTGGGAGGCTGAGACAGGAGAATTGCTTGAACCCAGGAGGCAGAGGTTGCAGTGAGCTGAGATTGCGCCACTGCACTCCAGCCTCAGTGACAGAGCAAGATGCAGTCTCAAAAAAAATTAGTTAATTAATTAATTTAAGGACACACATAGGCTGAAAGTGAAAGAACGGATATAGATATTCTACGCAAATGGCAACAAAAAGAGTAAGGGTGGCTTTACTTATATAAAACAAACTTTAATTCAAAAAATGTCAAAAGAGACAAAGGAGGACATTATATAATAAAAGGATCAATTCTTTAAGATATAACAATTATATATGCATACAAAATCAGACACCAAAATACATGAAACAAACATTGGCTGAACTGAATGTAGAAATGGACGATGATACTTAATAATAAGGATTTCAATACTTCACCTTCAATAGAAGATAGAATATCTAGACAGAAGATCAATAAGGGATCAAAGATCAAAGAAATCAATACTATAGACCAAAGGGACCTAACAGAATTATACAGAACATTTTACACAATAGCAGCAAAATACTCATTCTTCCCAAGTGTACACATAACATTATTCAAGATAGATCATAACTGAGCTCAAAAATCAAGTCTTAACAAATTTTAAAAGATTGAAGTTATATCAGATGTCTTTTCTGACCACAATGAAATGAAACGAGAGCTCAAAAAGCAAGTCTTAACAAATTTTAAAAGATTGAAATTATATCAGGTATCTTTTCTGACCACAATGAAATGAAACTAGAATTAATGGCAGAAGGAAAATTAGAAAAAATACAAATAGATGGACATAAAACAACGCACTTTTGAGCAACCAATGGCTCAAAAAAGAAATCTAAAGAGAGATTAGAAATAATCTAAGACAAATGGAAATGAAATTGCAACATACCAAAACTAAGGGGAGGCAGAAAAAGCAGTACCAAGAGGGAAATTTATAGTGATAAATGCCCACATTAAAAAGAAAAAGAACTCAAATTAACAACCTAAATTTACATTTTAAGAAATTCAAAAATAGATGGAAATAAGGCCAAAGTGAGCAGAAAGAAGGATACAATTAATATAAGAACAGAAATAAATGAAATAGAGAATAGAAAAAAATCAACAAAATTAAGTTGGTTTTTTTAAGATCAACAAAGAACAAAACTTTAGCTACATTAATTTTAAAAAGAGAAGATATGAATACTTAAAATCAGAAATGAAAGAGGGGATATTACAACTTTTGCCACAAAAATTACAATGATTATAAGAGACTACCATCAACAATTATAGACCAGCAAACTGGATAATCTAGAAGAAATGGACAAATTCCTTAAAACATATAATCTACCAAGACTGAATATTGAAAAAAATAGAAAAGTTGAGCAGACCAATAACCATTATTGAGATTGAATTAATTATCAAAAATCTCCCAATAATGAAAAGCCTAGGACCAGAGGGCTTCACTGGTGGATTCTGCCAATTATTCAGTCCTTCTCCAACTCCTCCAAAAACCTGAAGAGGAGGCAACCCTTCTAAACTCACCTCACAATGCCAGCATCATCTTCTTACCAAACCTAGAAAAAGATACTGCAATAAAAGAAAACTGCAGCTCAATATCCCTAATGAATATAGAGGCAAAAATCCTCAACAAAATATTGAAAAACCAATTTCAACAGCATATTAAAAGGATCATATACCATGACCTAATGGAACATACCCCTGAGATGCAAGGATGGTTCAACAGGTAAAAATCAACCATTGTGATATACCACATTAATAGAATGAAGGACAAAAATTACATGATCATCTCAAAACATGCACAGTATTTGACAAAATTCAATACCCTTCTATGATAATAACACTCAACAAACTAGGAATAGAAGGAAATTACCTCAACATAATAAAAGCCATATATTAGAATCCCACAGCTAACATTTTACTCAATGATAAAAAGCTGAAAGTCTCTCCTCTAAGCTCAGCAACAAGACAAGGATGTTCACTCTCACTACTTCTATTCAACATTGTACTGGAAATACTAGCCAGAGCAATTCGGCAACAAAAAGAAATAAAAGGCATCTGAATCAGAGAGGAAGAAGTAAAATTATCTTCTTCAGAGATGGCATAATCTTATATGTAGAAAACCCTAAAAATTCCATCACAATAATCCGTTAGAACTAATAAAAGAATATAGCAAAGTTGGAGGACATGAAATCAACATACAAAAGTAAATGCTTTTCTATACTCTACCAATAAAAAATCTGAAAAAGAAATTAAGATAATTTCATTTACAAATGCATCAAAAAGAATAAAATAAGAATAAACTTAACCAAGGAGATAAAAGATTTGTATACTGAAAAATTACAAATGTTGTTGAAAAAAAGAGCCAAATAAATGGAAAGATGTTGTGTTTATGAATCAGAAGACTTAATATTTTTTAAAATGTCTGCATACCCAAGGGAATCTACAGATTGAATCTGGTCCCTATCAAAATCCCAATGATATTTACAGAAATAGAAAAAAGAATCCTAAAATTTATTTGGACTCACAAAGGGCCTCATACAGCCAAAAGAATCATGAGAAAAAACAAAGCTGGAGGCTTTGCATTTTCTAATTTTAAAACACATTACAAAGTTACTGGCATAAAGATACTGGCATAAAGACAAACATACAAATGGAACAGAATTGAGACTCTGAAATATACCCACACAAATATGGCCATAATTATTAATTTTAAAAAGGCTTAAAATTTATCTGAAAATGACAAAAAAACTCCATGTCAATACCCACATTTGAAATTTTAGTAAAACAGTTAAACACAAATTGTTAACTCAATAAAAAGAAAAATACTTAGCAAAATAATAGTCATTAAATAAGTTGAATTGACAATTCTGTTACAGTAGACTGAGAGTGGATTGGATATTTGCTTTTAATGCTGCTACTTCCAAATTCTCCACTACAATGATAGTGGAGGAATAAAGTAAAAAACTCACAGAGGCAAATTAAATAGAAGCAGCAACTGCAGCAGAAAAGATAGGTCAACAAAATATTAATAGCTGGAAAGCAAATGTACTGATGGTAATTAATTTGACAGGGTATTGAGAAAGCCTATTTGTGTCTCACAATACCCTGAAAAGTCTCAGGAACAAAAGGTTCCTGACATTGCCATATGGGAGAATATGGACTGAAAACATGAGGAATGTCTGAAAGGCTGGATAAGTTAAGTTAGTAATCTAGACGCCTTCTTGCTCATGTACAATTACAGTTAAGTATAAAGAAAGGCTGGACTAGAACATCAACCTTGGGTACTGATCCCACTTTTGGAATGTGGAGATTGGGAGATAGGGAGAGGTCATATGGAACACAATGGGTTCTAGTCAGAGTCCCTGCTCCCCAACCTGGTGCCAAGATCCCTGCTAGCCTTCCTATAGAGAGACTGGTCTAAGGGAAGGTACTTGCACCCTACCCTCAGCAAAATGGCCGTGTCCCACTCAATCACTCTCCAGTGAAGCCTACTAGAGGGTATCTGAGCTTCTAATCAGCTGTCTAGTGTTTTGCTCTTAAATATGAACCAACTCCAAAGATGCCTCAACATTTGAAGAAAATCTTAAAGATGAAAACAGAAAACAAACCAAACAAACAGAAAAGCAACTCAGAGAAAGCAGAGAATAGACCAATACATAGAGATGGAGAGTAAAAAATATTTAAAGCATATGCTCACGAACTATAGAAAGATTTAAAAACATCCATGGAAGAAGTTGTACAAAAGTAATGTTTACAAAACAATGCCCTCCAAAAAATCTTGATTATTAAACATGAGATAGAAAATATTTAAAAATAAGTAGAAAAGTTGGAAGACAAAGTAGAAAAAAATCTCCCAGAAACTAAACTAAAATGACAGATTCAAAATATGAGAGAAAATTTGATAATTGTTTAAGGAGTTCTAATATATGGATAGTAGGAATTCCAGAAGATAGGGACAAATAAAATGGAGATGGTTGTGGTTATCAGAGAAATAATAAAATAGAAATTTCCAAGACATAAGGCTATGAATTTCAGTATTGAAAGGTCCACTGAGGGTTTAGCATGAAAAAGGGGAAAAAGACCACCTCAATGGATATTATTGTGAAATTTCAGAATGCTTGTAGTAAATCAGGTATACCAGAAACCCTGGCCACAGACAAAAGCAGAGCCACACTGAGAGCTGACAGTGGCAATGGGGACCCCACAAGGACAACTGTACTGCTGATTACAGAACAACCAGTCCAGATGGAGCAGGAGGACCCACAGGTATGCATCAAAGAAAAAAAAATATATCACCTGATGAATTTGTGTATAGAGAGTCAGAGGGTGCATCCAGGAGAAGAACACTGAAAAGCAAGCAGGCAAAGAAAAAAATACCCAAGAAATTATTAACTCCAAGGATGATAAATATTGCATTCATAAGTTATTCATAGTCCATTATGTTGCTCAGCTGTGAATAATATTTACAAAGACAAAATAATGTAAACACTGAAATAATGGATTAAACTGAGATAATGATGTAACTATGGTGTGTATTAATATAGACTGTGTATATTAGAGAGGAGAGGAGTTGCAGGGAGTGACGAAGGTAAGCAGGGGGATGGAGAGGTGCGGAATGTAAGAGAATTAAATCTTCCTCATACATAGACAATAGATAATATTCTTCACCTCAGCAACAACATTTAATTCCAGTTAAATTCAGTTTTGAGTTTCATCCTGACTTGCAAAAGCAGTCTTATTGCAAGGGCCTTTAGAGACACCCAGTAGTCTGCTGGCATCCCCTCCTCAGAGATCTGAGTTCCAACCCCATGGGACACCCCTTCCAAACTTCAAACAATTCTAACCTCTTCACTCTGTTCCAATAGCCACAGGGTGGGTAACTGCTTCGTGTAGTCAGTACCTTTTTGGTAACTTAATTTTCTTTTTAGCCTTTGCAGTTACTTAGCTAATTATTATTTATATCTGGTTAACAATTCTTTGTATTAATTTTTTTCTGATGAACCAGTTGGTATGATTTCTATCTCTTGACTAGACTGGGACTGAAAAAAAAAATCTAAAACTGAAAATGAACAACAGCAATACACATCTCCTGAATACAAATATAGAGTTAAATATCAGTTAAAACTACTAAAAGAGTTGTAGGTAGTTAGTGCTGGTTGTTTTTGTTTGTTTTGTTTTGTCTGGAGTAGAACACTTATTTCAAAAGAAATATTTCAGGAAAGCACTGTATTTAAAAGATAAAGTGGAACTTCTCTCATGGATAGGTTGAATCTGGTCATTAACCAGAGATCTGCAACCTAAGGCACCTCCTTGGAAACCTATAGAGAGAAGCCAGAAAACATTTACAACATTGATCATGAAAGAAGGAATGTTAATCTGCAAGTTCCATTTGTGTACATAATAGTATAGAATCCTAGTTATGTGATTTACTAAACATTAATTTATCTATTATCTAGTGATAATGTAGTCTATTGGTGTCCCCAAATAATTATGACAACATTGAAGTCGAATGGAATATCACATTTATTTAAATGGTATAAAAAACTGAGAATTCAGAGAAGTCTCTCAGAGACATGGTGATAGGTAAAGTGGACCTTTCACATTACAAACATGGGAAAGGAAATGGAGCATAGTCCCTCAGAAGTAGTCATAAAGTAGGAGTCTTAAGCCAGCAAGTATTCAAGTCATAAGTCCACCATTTTACAACTGACACTTGCAAGAAATGTGGTTTGCAGGGATCATTCAAACATCAGTATTTTGAGTCCTGAGGTTGGTTTTGACACAGAGTAATTGCATCTTGTTTCCCAGGGTTTGTCTTAGCTTTCTCATGCCCCACTGATCCATTGACTCGGCCCCACAGGCTACTGACTTCAGTTTTCAGTGAAGAGCATGCTGAGATAGAGGCTTTGTTTCCTCCACTCTACCAATAGAATGATGCTGTCCTGGAAAGTCAGATTTCTAGGTACTTCAAGTTTCCTGTGGAAGTAGTTAATTATCCAACTGCAACTTTTATATTTCTAGGAGAATTACCTTCAATCCTTGGAGTCCCTGCAATGCTCTTGTGAATCAAACTTGAAAACAAGCTTTGTCAAGCAGCAGGGTTCATCTGAATGTAGGTCAAAAATAGAAAACCTTTCAAAAGATTAGCAGCAACTGGTGAAAGACAAGACAGTGCCAAAATTATTCACAATCCCTTTCCTTCCTCTTAAATCTCATTAAGGATACAATTGTTGCTGAAATTGACTACATTTTAACAGTTTGGTGCAGCTCAGAAAATATCTCTTTCATTCCAGTCTTCCAACCATTACAGAAAAATTGTAAGCCCTAAATTTCCTTTTTATAGATCACAGGAAGAAAATGGAGTAAAATATAGAAAACTTTTTACATGCCTACGTTGTATTAGAAGCAATTTGAATAGACATAGACTTCGTTTTTAAAGCAATAAAAATCAATTCCAGTGAAGTTTTGGTACAGAACTTAACATAAAATGAAGCAACTACCTTTGCAGAAGTGGTGTACATGATTTAGTAATAATGTCTGGCTTTTGAAAGTGTCTTCTCAATGTGTGTTTTTCTTCTAGACATAGATTTTTTAAAAGACATAAGTAAAGAAATTCTGAACTTCAAAAGTCCGTTCATGTTTTTGTTTTCAAAGTACAGCTCATGTTAACTAAGGAATGGGTGTGAATTTCAATTTACCTAAGGAATGGGAGTGAATTATTTTGGTTGTAAATGAATTTAGAACTAAATCCACTTAGGATGTAATTGGGTTTTAGATCTAACTTTTTTTGGCTCTTTTACTCGTACCTCATCAAAATAAAGACAGCGTTCAGTGCTAATTAATATTAGAGTCTACTAACCTTCTCATTATTTTCTAATTTTTATAATAATCTTGTGAAATGGTATGATTAGCCTGGGAATGTAAAAGCTCAGCCTCAGAGGATTTAACCTCAAGTGTGCTAGAGGAGAGCCTGGAACTCTCTTTTCCCAAGGCAGAGTTGATTTTCTTTCCATCACATTGAGATGCCTTCTTTGGTTAGGAACACACAGATTTAAATTGGGAACACAATTTATTCTGCCTGGTGGTAGGAAGCAGTAAGTCATATGTGGAAGATGAATTAGTTCAGACTTCATCTTTGGATGAGATTTCCACAGCTAGAGAAAACAAAACAAAACAAAACAAAGAGGGGGAGAGTTGACACCTCAAAAGGAAATTGCAACGATTTGTTTGGGGGAAGAAATAAAAATTTCTTCATCTTTTCTTTAGGGAAACTGCCCTTGTTGTTGAATACATAACCTTATGGAAACTTGTATGGATGTTATCAGATACTCTTGGTACAAAATAGGATCTATTCTTTACAAAAATCCCCCCGTGTTTTTGTCAGGCACATTTGTGAGTGTAAACTGATAAAGACTCTGGAATGAAGTGTCTAGAATCTATGAAATTTCATATCCTTTTACTTTGAAATTTTACTTTCAGAAAATTTTCCTAAGGAAAAGATTAGAAATGTGGACAAAAATGTATGTATAATATTGTTTATTGAAGTGTTATTTATAATACTGAAAAACTGGAAACAAACCCAAATGTCTGACTTTATGGAAATGTTTAAATGTATTAGGATACATGCGAAAGGTGGAATATAAAACAACAAACACAATGTAGTTGAAGGAATTTTTATGGCTTGGGGAAATATTTAATATGATATAAACATATAAGCATTTGTTCTGCTTAAGTAAATCTAAGCAAAATAAAATCAATGTAGAATATGATCTCAATTTTGGGGGGGCAGTATATTTAAAAAAGAAAAAGGACAGGAAGGAAAATTGTTAATATTTATATAATCAATATATAATAATATAAAAACATCAATTATAACAGTGAGAGTATGAAAGATTTTTTCTTCTTTATGCTTTTTTATTTTCTAAATTTTAATAATGTACATATATTTATTTTACAATAAAAATATAAACAATACCTATATATAAAGTAGTTTTAAATATTATCAATGTTCTTTCAGACTTGTCAATTTAAGTGCTTTTTCTTTTGTTCCCATATAGATGGTTTCTCAAAATATGCCTGCTAATTTTTGCATCATTCTGAATATTATTACTTTTACAGATTCATTCAGCATTAACAATGGAATACCAATTTAAACCATTAGCAATAAAATGCAGCTTTATAAATGCATGTATTGTTAATGCTATGAGTCTTTTTTTTTTTTTTTACTTAAGTCTGGTTTTAGGAAGCCAGAGGTAATTCAGGTACTACTATACCCCATTAAAAGGGTTTCAATTCTTTAAAATTTATAATTGGTTTGGCCTAATCATTTAAACTATACATGAATGACCCTTTCTTCCTCATTCTTAGACCTATTCTTGAACCTATTGCTCCACAAGTGGCTTTTTTTTCTTTTAAAATAAAGCAAGTATGCATATTTTACATTGGTGATTGTAATACTGGAGTTTAAATTTACCTAATTGCTTTTTTGTCAAGATAATTTATCATTGAGGTCTGGCAGCCAAGATGGCCGAATAGGAACAGCTCTGGTCTACAGCTCCCAGCGTGAGCAACGCAGAAGACGGGTGATTTCTGCATTTCCATCTGAGGTACCAGGTTCATCTCACTAGGGAGTGCCAGACAGTGGGTGCAGGACAGTGGGTGCAGCGCACCATGCGCGAGCCGAAGCAGGGCGAGGCGTTGCCTCACTCGGGAAGCGCAAGGGGTCAGGGAGTTCCCTTTCCTAGTCAAAGAAAGGGGTGACAGACGGCACCTGGAAAATCGGGTCACTCCCATCCTAATACTGCGCTTTTCCGACGGGCTTAAAAAACGGCGCACCAGGAGATTATATCCCGCACATGGCTTGGAGGGTCCTATGCCCATGGAGTCTCGCTGATTGCTAGCACAGCAGTCTGAGATCAAACTGCAAGGCAGCAGCGAGGCTCAGGGAGGGGCGCCCGCCATTGCCCAGGCTTGCTTAGGTAAACAAAGCACCCGGGAAGCTAGAACTGGGTGGAGCCCACCACAGCTCAAGGAGGCCTGCCTGCCTCTGTAGGCTCCACCTCTGGGGGCAGGGCACAGACAAAAAGACAGCAGTAACCTCTGCAGACTTAAATGTCCCTGTCTGACAGCTTTGAAGAGAGCAGTGGTTCTCCCAGTACGCAGCTGGAGATCTCAGAATGGGCAGACTGCCTCCTCAAGTGGGTCCCTGACCCCGACCCCCAAGCAGCCTCACTGGGAGGCACCCCCCAGTAGGGGCAGACTGACACCTCACACGGCCGGGTACTCCTCTGAGACAAAAATTACAGAGGAATGATCAGACAGCAGCATTTGCGGTTCACGAAAATCCGCTGTTCTGCAGCCACCACTGCTGATACCCAGGCAAACAGGGTCTGGAGTGGACCTCTAGCAAACTCCAACAGACCTGCAGCTGAGGGTCCTGTCTGTTAGAAATAGAAGGAAAACTAACAAACAGAAAGGACATCCACACCAAAAACCCATCTGTACATCACCATCATCAAAGAGCAAAAGTGGATAACGCCACAAAGATGGGGAAAAAACACAGCAGAAAAATTGGAAACTCTAAAAAGCAGAGTGCCTCTTCTCCTCCAGAGGAATGCAGTTCCTCACCAGGAATGGAACAAAGTTAGACGGAGAATGACTTTGACGAGTTGAGAGAAGAAGGCTTCAGACGATCAACCTACTCTGAGCTACAGGAGGAAATTCAAACCAAAGGCAAAGAAGTTAAAAACTTTGAAAAAAACTTAGACGAATGTATAACTAGAATAACCAATACAGAGAAGTGCTTAAAGGAGCTGATGGAGCTGAAAGCCAAGGCTCGAGAACTATGTGAAGAATGCAGAAGTCTCAGGAGCCGATGCGATCAACTGGAAGAAAGGGTATCAGTGATGGAAGATGAAATGAATGAAATGAAGCGAGAAGGGAAGTTTAGAGAAAAAAGAATAAAAAGAAATGAACAAAGCCTCCAAGAAGTATGGGACTATGTGAGAAGATCAAATCTACGTCTGATTGGTGTACCTGAAAGTCATGGGGAGAATGGAACCAAGTTGGAAAACACTCTGCAGGATATTATCCAGGAGAACTTCCCCAATCTAGCAAGGCAGGCCAACATTCAGATTCAGGAAATACAGAGAATGCCACAAAGATACTCCTCAAGAAGAGCAACTCCAACACACATAATTGGCAGATTCACCAAAGTTGAAATGAAGGAAAAAAAGTTAAGGGCAGCCAGAGAGGAAGTTCGGGTTACCCACAAAGGGAAGCCCATCAGACTAACAGCGGATCTCACAGTAGAAACTCTACAAGCCAGAGGAGAGTGGGGGCCAACATTCAACATTCTTAAAGAAAAGAATTTTCAACCCAGAATTGCATATCCAGCCAAACTAAGCTTCATAAGTGAAGAAGAAATAAAATACTTTACAGACAAGCAAATGCTGAGAGATTTTCTCACCACCAGGCCTGCCTACAAGAGCTCCTGAAGGAAGCACTAAACATGGAAAGGAAAAACCAGTACCAGCCACTGCAAAATCATGCCAAATTGTAAAGACCATCGAGGCTAGGAAGAAACTGCATCAACTAATGAGCAAAATAACCAGCTAACATCATAATGACAGGATCAAATTCACACATAACTATATTAACTTTAAATGTAAATGGACTAAATGCTCCAATTAAAAGACACAGACTGGCAAACTGGATAAAGAGTCAAGACCCATCAGTGTGCTGTATTCAGGAAACCCATCTCACGTGCAGAGACACACATAGGCTCAAAATAAAAGGATGGAGGAAGATCTACCAAGCAAATGGAAAACAAAAAAAGGCAGGGGTTGCAATCCTAGTCTCTGATAAAACAGACTTTAAACCAACAAAGATCAAAAGAGACAAAGAAGGCCATTACATAATGGTATAGGAATCAATTCCACAAGAAGAGCTAACTATCCTAAATATATATGCACCCCATACAGGAGCACCCAGATTCATAAAGCAAGTCCTGAGTGACCTACAAAGAGACTTAGACTCCCACACAATAATAATGGGAGAATTTATCACCCCACTGTCAACATTAGACAGATCAACGAGACAGAAAGTCAACAAGGATACCCAGGACTTGAACTCAGCTCTGCACCAAGCAGACCTAATAGACATCTACAGAACTCTCCACCCCAAATCAACAGAATATACATGTTTTTCAGCACCACACCACACCTATTACAAAATTGACCACATAGTTGGAAGTAAAGCTCTCCTCGGCAAATGTAAAAGAACAGAAATTATAACAAACTGTCTCTCAGACCACAGTGCAATCAAACTAGAACTCAGGATTAAGAAACTCACTCAAAACCGCTCAACTACATGGAAACTGAACAACCTGCTCCTGAATGACTACTGGGTACATAACGAAATGAAGGCAGAAATAAAGATGTTCTTTGAAACCAATGAGAACAAAGACA
This sequence comes from Pan troglodytes, assembly GCF_028858775.2. Classification (NCBI taxonomy): domain Eukaryota; kingdom Metazoa; phylum Chordata; class Mammalia; order Primates; family Hominidae; genus Pan; species Pan troglodytes. The sequence goes on along the minus strand of NC_072411.2, from coordinate 58,984,582 downwards.
CAACATACCAGAATCTCTGGGACACATTCAAAGCAGTGTGTAGAGGGAAATTTATAGCACTAAATGCCCACAAGAGAAAGCAGGAAAGATCCAAAATTGACACCCTAACATCACAATTAAAAGAACTAGAAAAGCAAGAGCAAACACATTCAAAAGCTAGCAGAAGGCAAGAAATAACTAAAATCAGAGCAGAAATGAAGGAAATAGAGACCAAAAAAAAAAACCCTTCAAAAAATTAATGAATCCAGGAGCTGGTTCTCTGAAAGGATCAACAAAATTGATAGACCACTAGCAAGACTAATAAAGAAGAAAAGAGAGAAGAATCAAATAGATGCAATAAAAAATGATAAAGGGGATATCACCACCGATCCCACAAAAATACAAACTACCATCAGAGAATACTACAAACAGCTCTACACAAATAAACTAGAAAATCTAGAAGAAATGGATAAATTCCTCGACACATACACTTTCCCAAGACTAAACCAGGAAGAAGTTGAATCTCTGAATGGACCAATAACAGGCTCTGAAATTGTGGCAATAATCAATAGCTTACCAACCAAAAAGAGTCCAGGACCAGATGGATTCACAGCCGAATTCTACCAGAGGTACAAGGAGGAACTGGTACCATTCCTTCTGATACTATTCCAATCAATAGAAAAAGAGGGAATCCTCCCTAACTCATTTTAGGCCAGCATCATCCTGATACCAAAGCCGGGCAGAGACACAACCAAAAAAGAGAATTTTAGACCAGTATCCTTGATGAACATTGATGCAAAAATCCTCAATTAAATACTGGCAAACCGAATCCAGCAGCACATCGAAAAGCTTATCCACCATGATCAAGTGGGCTTCATCCCTGGGGTGCAAGGGTGGTTCAATATACACAGATCAATAAATGTAATCCAGCATATAAACAGAACCAAAGACAAAAACCACATGATTATCTCAATAGATGCAGAAAAGGCCTTTGACAAAATTCAACAACGCTTCATGCTAAAAACTCTCAATAAATTAGGTATTGATGGGACGTATCTCAAAATAATAAGAGCTATCTATGACAAACCCACAGCCAATATCATACTGAATGGGCAAAAACTGGAAGCATTCCCTTTGAAAACTGGCACAAGACAGGGATGCCCTCTCTCACCACTCCTATTCAACATAGTGTTGGAAGTTCTGGCCAGGGCCATTAGGCAGGAGAAGGAAATAAATGGTATTCAATTAGGAAATGAGGAAGTCAAATTGTTCCTGTTTGCAGATGACATGATTGTATATCTAGAAAACCCCATCGTCCCAGCCCAAAATCTTAAGCTGATAAGCAACTTCAGCAAAGTCTCAGGATACAAAATCAATGTACAAAAATCACAAGCATTCTTATACACCAACAACAGACAAACAGAGAGCCAAATCATGAGTGAACTCCTACTCACAATTGCTTCAAAGAGAATAAAATACCTAGGAATCCAACTTACAAGGGACATGAAGGACCTCTTCAAGGAGAACTACAAACCACTGCTCAATGAAATAAAAGAGGATACAAAGAAATGGAAGAACATTCCATGCTCATGGGTAGGAAGAATCAATATCGTGAAAATGGCCATACTGCCCAAGGTAATTTATAGATTCAATGCCATCCCCATCAAGCTACCAATGACTTTCTTCACAGAATTGGAAAAAACTACTTTAAAGTTCATATGGAACCAAAAAGAGAGCCTGCATTGCCAAGACAATCCTAAGCAAAAAGAACAAAGCTGGAGGCATCACACTACCTGACCTCAAACTATACTACAAGGCTACAGTAACCAAAACAGCATGGTACTGGTACCAAAACAGAGAGATAGACCAATGGAACAGAACAGAGCCCTCAGAAATAATACCACACATCTACAACCATCTGATCTTTGACAAACCTGAGAAAAACAAGCAATGGGGAAAGGATTCCCTATTTAATAAATGGTGCTGGGAAAACTGGCTAGCCATATGTAGAAAGCTGTAACTGGATCCCTTCCTTACACCTTATACAAAAATCAATTCAAGATGGATTAAAGACTTAAACGTTAGACCTAAAACCAGAAAAACCCTAGAAGAAAACCTAGGCATTACCATTCAGGACATAGGCAGGGGCAAGGACTTCATGTCTAAAACACCAAAAGCAATGGCAACAACAGCCAAAATTGACAAACGGGATCAATTAAACTAAAGAGCTTCTGCACAGCAAAACAAACTACCATCAGAGTGAACAGGCAACCTACAAAATGGGACAAAATTTTCACAACCTACTCATCTGACAAAGGGCTAATATCCAGAATCTACAATGAACTCCAACAAATTTACAAGAAAAAAACAAACAACCCCATCAAAAAGTGGGCGAAGGACATGATCAGACACTTCTCAAAAGAAGACATTTATGCAGCCAAAAAACACATGAAAAAATGCTCACCATCACTGGCCATCAGAGAAATGCAAATCAAAACCACAATGAGATACCATCTCACACCAGTTAGAATGGCAATCGTTAAAAAGTCAGGAAACAACAGGTGCTGGAGAGGTTGTGGAGAAATAGGAACACTTTTACACTGTTGGTGGGACTGTAAACTAGTTCAACCATTGTGGAAGTCAGTGTGGCGATTCCTCAGGGATCTAGAACTAGAAATACCATTTGACCCAGCCATCCCATTACTGGGTATATACCCAAAGGACTATAAATCATGCTGCTATAAAGACACATGCACACGTATGTTTATTGCGGCACTATTCACAATAGCAAAGACTTGGAACCAATCCAAATGTCCAACAATGATAGACTGGATTAAGAAAATGTGGCACATATACACCATGGAATACTATGCAGCCATAAAAAATGATGAGTTCATGTCCTTTGTAGGGACATGGATGAAATTGGAAATCATCATTCTCAGTAAACTATCCCAAGGACAAAAAACCAAATACTGCATGTTCTCACTCATAGGTGGGAATTGAACAATGAGAACACATGGACACAGGAAAGGGAACATCACACTCTGGAGACTGTTGTGGGGTGGGGGGAGGGGGAAGGGATAGCATTAGTAGATATACATAATGCTAAATGACGAGTTAATGGGTGCAGCACACCAGCATGGCACATGTATACATATGTAACTAACCTGCACATTGTGCACATGTACCCTAAAACTTAAAGTATAATAATAATAAAATAAAATAAAATAAAAAAGATAATTTATCATTGAGAGTGTACTTTTGTTTTATACCATTCAAACATTAAAGCAACTCTATATTTTGATGACTTAAAGTTTTTTTTAGATAGGTACATGGGTGTGCAATTAGGAGAAATGATGACTTTCATATATGAATTACCTATATGTCTTATGCACAAATAGAATTTGAATATAAAAGCAGTCAAGGTAAAGTTAGCATCAAGACACCAGTATGTATAAGCTCTCACATGTTTCAGTGCATTCTTTTTATTCACAAGTCTTTCCAGATATTTCCAGGAATATCCAAGGATAACAGTTATTTACAGGAGCTCAGGAAAAATATCCTGCAATGTAACTCTGTCCTGGCCTCCTCTTCATGTCACATCACCATTTCCTTTTTAAGAATGCTAGAGTGACACTTTGGAAATACATTGAATGAAGTTAAAGAAGGAGCTGGAGAAAGGAGAAATAGATAAATGACTTCCTCATTACTCTTAAATTATACCAACCAATAATATTTTTATGATTATAGGTGGTATAGTTTGGATATTTGTCTCCCCTAATCTCATGCTGAAATGTAATCCACAATGTTGGAGGTAGGGCCTGGTGGGAGGTATTTTGCTCATGGGATTGGATACCTCATAGCTTGGGACTGTCTTTGCTATAGTGAGTTCTCATGAAATCTGATCTGATTGTTTTAAACTATGGGGCAACTGCTCCCCCTTACTCTCTCTTTTACTCTTTCCCTGGCCACATGACCTGCCTGCTTTCTGCTTCACCTTCCACCATAAGTAAAAGCTCCCTGAGGCCTCCCCAGAAGCCAAGCAGATGCTGGGACCATGGTAGTACAAACTGCAGAAACTTGAGCCAATTAAACTTCTTCTCTTCATGAATCACCCAGTCTTGTGTGTTTCTTTATAGCAATGCAAGAATAGTCTAACACAATAAGACTAAAAATACCTTACTATAAAAGCACCTGAAACTATAGAAAGAAAATAAAACATTTTCATCATCTCTATCCCATGTGCTCTCCTTTCAGACTTTTAAAAATATATATGTGCTGATTCTATCTTTACAAAATGCAATCAGACTGAAATATACTTGCTTATACACTTAGTAGTACAAAGTAGACATCTTTACCTTTCAAAAGTTGTACATTTATATCACTATTTTAATAGCCATAGAATTCCAGTGATAAATTTCCATGTTTTTTATGAATCATTAATTATTTTCACTTGTTGCATTACAAATAAGACAGATAATTATCCTTGTATATACATTTTGACACATTTTCTGATTCTCCCCCTTAGGCTAAATTCTTATATGTGAAATTGCTAAATCAAAGAAGATGCATAATTTTAAGTTTTTGTTGAATATTTCAAGTAGAAATTCATTGAGACTTCAAAAGGGATTGAGAAATAAATACACACACACACACACACACACACACACAAAGCTATATCTAAACTTTTTTCCTGTTCCAGTTGCTTACTTTCTATTCTGACACTAACATATTAATTTTTAAATTATTTTAACTTTATAATGTATTTTAATAACTAGCAGAGATTTCCTCCATCACTCTTTTTACCCATATTTTCCAGTGATTTTCAAAGTTTGTTCTAAGAATTCCTTTATAAATTGGCTTTGTCAAGTTATCCCCTAAACCATAAGTTTTCAATTTGGAGCATATTTTGAATGCAGATTTTTTTGTCATGCCTATAATTGTTCTTGCTTTACACATGTGCCATCTTAACTGATTCGCTATATAAACCACCATAGGAATCATAAATCATAACATTTAATTATGTTTAATATTTATATCTCTAATTTTATATTCTTGACTAATTACATTAGAGAACAATTCTGGGATTATGTTAAATAATAGTAGGGCTAAACTTCTATATCTTTCTTCTAATTTCATTTTTTTAAAAGCATGATGCCAGCTTCCAGATTGAGATAGATTTTAAAAAATTCTTTTATTCTTATTTTAGTTAGGTTTCATTGTTTTGTTTTTTGATCAATAATGATTATTGTATTTTCATCCATTATATTTTCTACTGTGTAGTCAATGATAAATATTTTTTCTATTGACCTCTTAATCTGATGAATTATTAATTTATTAATAGGAATTAGCCCTACCATAATGATGGCAGCAGTGTCTCACCTGGAGTGGCTGCTGCCATTATGCCAGATGCAGTGAGGGATGCCCGGCCAGGGCCGTGTGCTCCATGGAGCCAGCAGGAGCCGGGAACAGGCAGAAACCCCACCCCCTTCTGAGTTGGCAGGGTGGGAGCCTAGTGCTCCCCAGTCACAGCTGCAGCCACCCAGCCACAGCTGGGGACCCAGGCATCCCTGTGCTCTTGGGGGCCAGGAGCAGGCAGGATCCCCACCCTCTTAGACACAGCTGCAGCCACCCAAGCTGCAGCTGCAGACTAAGGCATCTCTGAACTCTCAGGGACCCAGGAAGGCCTCCCTCCCTCCACAGGCTCAGAAGTGCCATTTCTGCTGCCTGACTTCTCTCCAGTGCCCACTTGGATCTCAGAGCAAAATTGAGGCCAAGCCTGGCCACTGTTGCAACCCAGCTGGATGTACACACCCTCGGAGCAGCACTGACATGCCAGCCCCCTGCTGCTTTGGCCCCTTCACACTTTGGACACTGAGGAGCACAGGAGGGAGGCTGAGGGGGTGCTAAGGGCAGCCCAGCCGTGGCCTGCTGGCACCCCATGCAGAAACAGCTGGCACCCCATGCACAAACAGAGGCAGGAGGCAGACAAGCTCCTGAGCAGAAAGGGGCAGGTCCCTGGTGAAGCCCCACCTTCAAGCTTGGGAAGGCCTAAAGACTGGGGGCCAGGCTGCCAGTCCCACAGACAGGAGTGGGAACTTATGGTGATTTTTCTGGGCCAACCCATGGCTGCACGGGGGCTAATCAGCATGCACTTCCCCCCTTTTAAGCCCATAAAATCCCTGGACTCAGCCAGACTTGAAGTGATGTTGGGACTTCTTGCCTGCGGAGAAGAGCTACCCCTCCAGGGTCTCCTCTATGCTGATAGCTCAGCAGATGATGGGACTAACAGCTGTAGAGAGGAGCTATCCATTCCAAGGTCTTCTCTCTGTTGAGAGATGAACACTTGATAGGACAACTTGTCTATAGAGAGGAGCTACACACTCCAGGGTCTCCTCTCTGCTGAGAAATGTATACTCAATGGGATGACCTGCCTCTGGAGAGGAGCTACCCATTCCAGGGTCTCCAGTCTGCCGAGAGCTGAATACTCACAGAGATACCCTGGCTGTGGAGAGGATCTACCCACTGTGGGTCTCTTCTGAGCTGGTCTATCACTCAACAAAGCTCCTCTTTACTTTATTCACTCTCCTCTTTTCTACGTACCTCATTCTTCCTGTACACGGGATAAGAACTTGAGACCTGCCAAATGGTGGGGCTGAAAGAGCAGTAACGCAAACAGGGCTGAAACATACCCCATGCTTGCCACATTGTGGATGACAAGAAGAAGAGAAGAGAGGAGAGAAGAGCTGTGCCTTTTTAGGGATCCCAGACTTAGGAGCTCCCTGACCCAGGGGTGTGACACCCTCTTTGGGACTCTGTGGTTCCTGGCATCTCCAAGCTTCCAAGTGGAAGCTGTTAGTGGTACACCTCATCCAACCACAGCCTCTCAGTGAGCTGGCACCCAGGCTGGCACCTGCAGCTGCCCACCCCACCACAGCGAGCATGACTGGCTGTGTGCAGTAGCCAGTCCCAGTGTTCGCTTGCTCACGCATCTCTTGCTGCTTTGCTCACCCTTAGCAAGTATGGGATACAGGCCAGTAGCACGTGCTGAGCACAGCCTGCCAGGCCAGGTGGGCCCAGCAGGCCCAAGCAAAACTCAGGCAAAGGCGCCACTGGCCACAGAGATTTCCAGCTGGCAAAGCAACACCCAAGGATACTGTAACAATATTTCAAGTAAATCTTACATATTTATATCACATTATATTGATAAATATGTTTGTAAATATTTAGTTATTTAGCTAACATTCATAAGTAATAATGATCTACATGTGAACTTTGTTCACGCTAAATTTCTAAAATTAAAATCTGAATTATACTGATTTTATTTTTTAAAGCATCTTGTACGTTTTTAATTAAATTTTTTAATTTTTAATTTTTACAGATTTATGGATAAAAGTATAGTTGTTTTACATGAATATATTGCATACCGGTGAAGTCTGGGCTTTTCATCTGCTCATTATCCAAATAGTGTACATTGTACCCTATGTTACCCCACTGCCACCCTCCCACCACTGGGTGTGTCCAATGTCTGTTTTTCTACTCTGTGCAACCATTTGTACCCATTGTTTAGCTCCCACTTATAATTGAGGAAAAAATAACTTGGAAAAGCTTTCTTTTTTTGTACTTGTGCAGGAAACACTTAAAACATCTAGTAGTTAATCTATTCTTGAATGTGTGAGGACATTATAGTTGAAATTTTCTTATTTTTTTCTTGGATGTAGTTCTTTGACAATTTTAATTCTCCCTGGTTAAATTTCTTTTAAGCTATAATATATTTGGTCAAAATTCTCTGCCAGTTTTACTGATACGTATATTTTTAGAAAAGTCTTTATTTTTTAAGACTTCCAAATTTGTTATTATGAAGTTTTGCATAGTATTCACTTACAAATATATGTAAAGAACAGCACTTTTATTCTCTTCCTAGCTTGTAACATCATAAATTTAGTTTCTTTTTCACTTTCGTTAAAATTCTTGCTGAACATATGTCACTTTTTAAAATCTCTTCAAGATCCTGCCTCAAATTTATCAATTAGGTTTTTTATTACTTACTAATCTTTAAATTTGTCTATATTTGTTTTTCTACTGCATGCTGTAAGTTTATTTTATTCTTCTTGTGATTTTTACATAGAATACTATATTTATTATTAATAAGTATGATATATAATGTGTTGTAAATGATTATACATTATATGATCATGTAATATATATTAAATAATAATTATGTAATGATGTGCATTATTTGGATATGATTATATAATTATAATTCTATTTATTTGTATTTATGTCTCATTTTAATGTTATTAATTTTCTTTTGACTATGGTTTTGAACACATTCTATAAATTGTGATATATAGTTTTCTTATTATCATACATTCTAAATGGTTTTTTTGTCTTTTGTATGCTTTAAATCGTTTTATTCCAATATTGCAATAGTATTTAAAAATTCCTAATTTGTGTGTAATATTTTTATTGCTTTAAGTTATTAAATTTTAGTTTCATTGCATGGATATAGTGGAAATCACTGTGTTGGTCTTCTGGTTTTACTTTTTAATATATTAAGATTTTTTTAAGATCTAATAGATGATCATCTAAAACTTATCTTTCACAGAGGTTTGGAAAAAAAGGGTACTTTTTTATATGTCAGATATAACAGTTTGATATAGCCAGTAAATAAATTATATTAGTTTATTATTCAAATCTTTTATATGTGCTTCAGCTGTCAAAAATGAATCCACCAGCTGAGCATGGTGGTATGCGCCTGTAATCCCAGCTTCTCAGGAGGCTGACAAAAGGATCAGTTAAGGCCAGGAGTTCAAGACCAGCCTGGACAACATAAAGAGACCCTGTCTCTTATAAAACAAAAAAATTAAGAAAAAAAAACCACTAGCAAATGAATCTAGCATATTTGAATTTCCTACTGTTAAATTTCTGTTATGTATGTCTATAGGTGTATCTTTTTTCTTTCCTTTATATATGTTATTGGATTGTTAACCAACTAAATTGAGTGAGGAAGACTTGGTTCAAAATCTTTGTAACTCAGAACTTGCTATATGTTATCATGTGGCAATTAGTGTTCCAATAACTAAGCTAAAAGTTTACCAGATCCCAGAGACGAGAACACTGGCAAACAGCCCCCATGATGTCATCTGGTTGATTAAAAAGATCTTGGTGCAGAGAAGCCCTCTCTGCTACACATGCGGGAAGATCTCCAGGCATTTAGAGCACTGCTCATCTGAATCAGCAGCTTGGCCTGCCCCACCATGCCTATGCAGAGATCTTGGTGCAGGGAGGCTCTCTCTGCTCATGCCCAGGCAGATCTCTAGCCATTCAGAGGATCTGATTGCCTGGTTTAGCAGTCTGAGTTACCCCAAATCCTCTGTGCAGAGATATTCATGCAGGGGGTCCCTCTCTGCTCCATGTTCAGGCAGATCTCCAGGCATTTGGAGGGCTTACTCTCTTGGGCTAGGATTTTAAGCCATCCCCCATCCCTCTGCAGAGAACTTGGAGTCAAGGTGGTTTCCCAGTTCCATGACTAGGCACACCTGTGGGTACTTGGTGGCTGCCCACTGGATTCTCCCTCAGAATTGGTGCCTGTGCCTGAAATAGGAGGACCTGTAAATGGGCATGCCCTGTCCAGGCCTGCCCTTTAGGACTCCTACCCTCCCAGGGCTGAGCAGGAACCTTAGACTGCTATACAGTCCATGAATCAGCTAATTGCCTGAGGCAACAGAGAGCTTCTGCCAGTGTCAAAGATCAAGTACATACCCAGCTATGTGGGTCACAGCCAGCTCTTACCTATAAGTGTGATCCATGGGCTTGTAGGTCAAACTCCACAGCTGAATATAAAAACTGCTGAAAGAAGTGCATAGGGCTATAGAAGCAAAGCCTAAAGACCAAAATATGCTACTCAGCATTCTCTGTAGTCACACCAGCTGGTAGGGAGGGTTGGGGAGGGAAAGAGAAAAAAAATAACTATAGCATTATAGGTAAAGAAAGAAAAAAAGTCCTACCCACACAAAAATAATTGCAAATATTAGAAGTGCCAGAGTCTCTAGATGTGAGGGAACCAGTGCATAAATTCTGGCACCATGAAAAATCTGAATGTAGTAACACCACCAAGATTTTCACTTCCTGTCCAGCAATAGCCATTAGCCAAAATGGGAACTCGGGAATGACAGATAAAGAATTCAGAGCATGAATTACAAGGAAGCTCACTGAGATCCAAGACAATGTTGAAAATCAACACAAAGACACTTCTAAAGCAATCCAGGAAATGAAGAAAGAGGTAAATATATATTTTTTTTAAAAAATCAATCAGAGCTTTTGGAATTGAATAACTTACTTAAGGATTTTCAAAATATAATTGAAAGCTTTATCAATAGACTGGACCTAGCAGCAGAAAAATTTTGAGAGCTTGAAGACTAGTCTTTTGAAGTGACCCAGTTGGATAAAAATGAAGAAAAAAAGAATTTTTTTAAAAAAGAACAAAGTCTTCAAGAAATATTGGATTATGTAAAGTGACCAAACCTACAAATTATTGCCATTCCTGAGAGAGAAAGAGAAAAAGTGAACAACCTGGAAAATATTTTAGATGGAATAATTCAAGAAAACTTTCTTAATTTTGCTAGAGAAGTAGACATCCAGATACAAGAAATTAGGGGACACCAGTAAGCTACTATACAAAACAAACATCACCAAGGCATATAGTCACCAGACTGTCCAAGGTCAATGCTAAGGAAAAAAATCTTAAAGGCAGCTAGAGAAAAAGGTCAGGTCATGTACAAAGAGAACATCATTAGGCTAACAGCAGACAGCAGAAACCTTACAAGTGAAGAGAGATTGGGGCCCTTTTATTTTATTTAAGAATGCTGAAAATAGGCCCCCAGTCTCTCCTCACTTGTAAGGTTTCTGCTGAGATGTCTGCTGTTAGCCTAAAGGGGTTCTCTTTGTACATAATTAATAACTGAACTGCATGTAAATCTTAAAAATATATGTATCCCAATCTTGTATCCCAGATACAAGAAATTCAGGGAACATCTATGAGATACTATACAAAACAAACATCACCGAGGCATATAATCACCAGACTGTCCAAAGTCAATGCTAAGGAAAAATAAATCTTAAAGGCGGCTAGAGAAAAAGGTCAGATCACATACAAAGAGAACTTCATTAGGCTAACAGCAGACTCCAGAAACCTTACAAGTGAGGAGAGATTGGGGGCCTATTTATTTCCTTTAAGAATGCTGAAAATAGGCCTCCAGTATCTCCTTACCTGTTAGGTTTCTGCAGAGATGTCTGCTGTTAGCCTAATGGGGCTCTTTTTGTACATAGTTAATAACTGAATTGCATGTATATCTTAAATATATATGTATCCCAAGCACCCAGATTCATAAAACAAGTACTTCTAGACCTATGGAAAGACTTAGACAGCCACACAATAATAGTAGTAGATTTCAACACTCCACTGACAGCATTGAACAGATCATCAATGCAGAAAACTAACAAATTCTGGACATAAACTCAACCCTTGACCAATTGTACCTAATCAACACCTGAAGAATTCTTCACCCATCAACCACAGAATATACATTCTTTTCATCTGTACATGGAACATACTCCAAGATAAGCCACATGCTTGGCCATAAAGCAAGTCTCAATAATTTTTTAAAAAATCAAAATTATACTAACCATACTTTCAGACCACAGTGAATCAAAATAAAAGTTAATACCAAAAAGATCTCTCAAAACCACAGAACTACATGGAAATTAAACAACTGGCTCCTGAATGACTTTTGAGTAAACAGTGAAGTCAAGGCAGAAATAAAAATTATTTGAAACAAATAAAAAGAGAGCCATAATACACCAAAATCTCCAGGATTTAGCAAAAGCCGTGTTAAGAGGAAAGCTTATAGCACTAAATGCCTACCCCAAAAAGTTAGAATAGTTCAAATTAGCAACCTTACATCACACCTAGAAAAACAAACAAGAACAATAACAAACTAACCCTAAAACTAGCAGAAGAAAAGAAATAACTAAAATCTGAGTGAAACTGAACAAAATTGAGATCCAAAAATCCATACAAAGAATCAATTAAACCAAAAGTTTGTTGTTTGAAAGGATAAGCAAGATTGATAGACGGATAGCTAGATTAACAAAGAGAAAAAGAGAAGATCCAAGTAAGCACAATCAGAAACAACAAAGGTGACATTAGAACTGATCCCATAGAAATACTAAAGATCCTCAAAGACTATTATAAACATCTCTATGCACACAAACTAGAAAATCTAGAGGAAATGGATAAATTCCTGGAAACATACAATCTCCCAAGATTTAATTAATTAGAAATTGAAACACTGAAGAGATTAATATTGAGTTCCAATTTTGAATCAGTAATAAACAAAACCTACCAACCAAAATGGTGACCAGCTGGAGCCACAGCAGAATTCTACCAGATGTACAAAGAAGAGCTTGTACCAATTCTACTGACACTATTGCCAAAAATTGAGGTGGAAGGACTCTCCCTATTGCATTGTACAAAGCCAGCATCACCCTGATAACAAAATCTGGCAAAGACACAATGAAGAAAGAAAACTACAGGCCAATATCCCTGATGAACATAGGCACCAAAATCCTCAACAAAATACGAGGAAAGTTAATTCAACAGCATATCAAAACATTAATTCACCATGATCAAGTAGGCTTCATCCCTGGGATGCAAGATTGCAAGATTGGTTCAGCACATGCAAATCAATAAATGTAATTCACCATATAAACAGAATTAAAAACAAAATCCATATGATCATCCGAATAAATGTGGAAAAACTTTCAATAAAATCTAGCATCTTTTTATTTAAAAAACTCAAGAAACTAGATATCAAGGGAATATAACTCAAAATAATAAGAGCCATCTATGAAAACACCACAGCCAACATCATACTGAATGGTTAAAAACTGGAAGATTTCCTTTGAGAACTGAAACAAGATAAGGATGCCCACTCTCGCCACTCCTATTTAACATAGTACTAGAAGTGCTAGCCAGAACAACCAGGTAAGAAAAAGAAATCAAGTAGGAGAAAAAGTAGTCAAACTAATTCTCTTCACTGATTATATGATTCTATACTTAGAAAACCCTAAGGACTCCACCAAAAGACTGTTAGAACTGATAAACAATTTTAACAATGTTTCAAGATACAAAACCAATGTACAGAAATCAGTAGCATTTTTATATACCAATAATCTTTAAGCTGAGAGCCAACTCAATAATGCAATCTTGTTTATAATAGCCACCAAAACAAAACCAAAACCCTAGGAATACATCTAACTAAGGAGGTAAAAGGTTATCTACAAGGAGAACTACAAGAAAATGTTAAAAAAATCATAGATGATACAAACAAATGGAAGACCATTACATGTTTATGGATTAACAGAATTGATACCATTAAAATAGCCATACTGCCCAAAGCAATTTACAGATTCAATGTTATTTCTATCAAACTACCAATGTCATTTTTCATAGAATTGGAAAAAGCTATGCTAAAATTTATATGGAACCAAAAAAGAATCCAAATAACCAAAACAATCCTCAGCAGAAAGATTAAATCTGGAGGCATTACATAACCTGACTTCAAACTATACTGTAAGGCTAGAGTAAGCAAAATAGCATGGTAGTGGTACAAAAACAGATACATAGACCAATGGAGCAGAATAGAGAACTGAGAAATAAAGCCACACACCTACAGCTATCTACTCTTCAACAAAGTTGACAAAAATAAGCAATGGGGAATGGACTCCCAGACTCCCTATTCAATAAATGGTCCTGGCATAACTGGCTAGCCATATATAGAAGAATAAAACTGGACTCCTACTTTTCACCATATACAAAACTTAACTTGAGGTAGACTCAAGATTTAACTCTAAGACCTCATGCTATGGGAATCCAAGAGGAAAACCTAGGAAACACTATTCTTGACATCTGTGTTGGAAAATAATTTATGATTAAGTTCTCAAAAGCAATTGAAACAAAAATAGAAATTGACAAATGAGACCTAATTAAATTAAAGAGCTTTTGCACAGCAAAAGAAACTATCACCAGAGTAGACAGACAAAAGGAGAATGGGAGAAACTATATATCCAACTAAGGTCTGATATCCAGAATCTATAATGAACTTAAACAATTAAACAAGCAAAAAACTATCTATTACAAAATGGGCAAAAGACATGAACAGACACTTTTCAAAGGAAGATACACAATTGGCCAACAAACATATGAAAAGCTGTTCATCATCACTAATCATCAGAGAAATGTGAATCAAAACCACAATGAGATACCATTTCACACCAGTCAGAATGTTTATTATTAAAAAGTAAAAAAAAAAAAAAAAAACAGTTGTTGATGAGACTGCAGAGAAAAAAGAATGCTTATACACTTTTAGTGGGAATGCAAATTAGTTCAGACACTCTGGAAAGCAGTTTGAAGATTTCTCAAACAACTTAGAACTACCACTTAACCCAGCAATCCCATTACTGGGTATATACTCAAAACAAACCATTCTACCAAAAAGACACATGCACTCTCATGTTCATTGCAGGACTATTCACAATAGCAAATACATGGAGTCAACCTAGGTGCCCATTACCAGTGGCTTGGATGAAGAATATGTGGTATCTACACACCATGGACTACTACACAGCCATAAAAAAAATGGAATCATGTCCTTTACAGCAACATGGATGCAGCTGAAGCCTATTATACTAAGCAAACTAATGCAGGAACAGAAAACAAAATACTGCATGTTCTCACTTATAAGTGGGAGCTAAATATTGTGCACTCATGGACATAAAGATGGCAACAATAGGTACGGGGGTACTACTAGAAGGTAGAGAGAGGAAGGGAGGGCTACAAGGGTGGAGAAACTATTAGGTACTATGGTCAGTGACTGGGTGATGGGATCATTCATACTCTAAACCACAGCAGGTAACAAACCTGCACATGTACCTTCTGAATCTAAAATAAAAATTGAAAAATAAATAAATATAATTAAAATTTTTAAAAGATAAAATAAAAGCTTAAAATTTTCCACTGGGTAAGGAACTTCTTTTTTGGACATTTGCTTAGATATTTTCTTAACGTGTAACATAAAACTGTGTTTTTTTGTTTACTCAATATTTAATAACCCCATCTGGACTTAGTTCACCGTTATTAATTAGTTCACTGTTATTAATTAGTTCACTGTTATCTGGTGTGTATTTTAGCTCAGGTAAATTTACTTCTATCTTAGAATAGCATTTGTTTATTTATTTGTTTTAATGTTTTCTGCAGAGTACACAGAAAAAAAGTATGTGTTTATCCTTCATTGGTTGGCTTCCAAATTCTTCAACTCATCTTTTATTTCTATTATGTCTTTTAGGGATTCTGCTCATTACTGCTTATATTTTTAAAACATGTTGTAGCTTGTTTTAAACTATTCCTTACTCATCCCATTAACTCTCCTTTTATTTCTGTTTACATATTTTTTGCCTCGTTTCCTTTCATTTCCATCTATCACTTCATGCATTTCTTGTTTTCAAAAATTATTGTTATTTTTAGGGAAATTTAAAAGGAGCCATGGTTTAAATCTTATGTTCCTTTAAGAAGTCATTTTTATAGGTATTTTGGCCTTCTAACTCGTGAGCACAATGTTTTACTTTTTTATTATGCAGGGAACCAGATTCAGAACCGTATTTATTTGCCTGTTTTCTGACTTGTCCATACTTATTTATCTACAAAAGTTAAGATTTTTATCTACAAAAGTTAAGATTTTTATCTAGAAACAAGGGAAATGACTTTCTCTTGGATCTCTTCCCTCTCTCCTTAAGTTTTAGAAATTTCAGGTTGCCAGAAACCTTTCACCAAGCACATTTATATGCTTGTTGCTAGCTTACTGATCTAGCTAAGCATGGGGACAGAAAGATGGAACTGAGGCCATGGGTAATTATACCTGAAGAATTTTGTCCTTGTGCCAGCTCTGATCATGTGCATGTGTGCACACATGTGCATGTATGTGTGAAATCACTATGGCAGGTCCCCGGGTAAGCATAGCCAGAACACTTACATGGTTGAGAAATGGTCTTGCCTCCTGGCCCAATCATCGTTTCAACTAAACTTTCCAACTTAATGAAACTGCTTCTCCAGCACCCCTGCCACTATGGGTTTTCAGTGGCCCACTATCTAGTAGATTGATTCTTGCCCTAGTTCCTGGTCTAATATGCCCAGGCAGCTATTTAACATATTAAAGATGGCCTTGCTGTCTTGGACTAGATCTCCACATCTGGGACTTCCTCTGTTGACCTGAAGTTTCTTCTAGTGTCTGCCCAGAATCTTGGGATTCACTGTTACCCTGAATCTTACGTAATATTTGGTTTGTTGGCTTGATTTGATATTCAGCTTTGTTTTAAATAATTGCAGACTAATCAAGACTGTGGAAAGATAAAATATTTAATAAGTTATATTGCCTTGGATTTTAAGATCAGTCAGAAAGATATGAGAAAAAAGATAGGGTACCAATATAATAAATTTTATAAAACCGAGATATCAGTAGTACTTTTTAAAGAAAAAGGTAAAGACAATCGTTATTAGGTGTGAAAAAGAGATTCTGTTCTTGAATGCATTCAATTATAAGAAAGTCCCGTTAGAAATATTCTAGACAGTGATCTACAAATGCTTGACTTAAAATTGGTATTAGACTTTTGAATTCTCCCATATAGGATGGATCTGTAAAATCCAGATTTTAAAAGAAATCTTCCATGGATTCCGATGTGCACTTAGGTTTGGAAACTACTGCTCCAAGTTATCTAAAAGTGTAGATTTGGAGAGAAAGCAAGAAATTTGATGCCATATATGGAAATCCTTTTAAATAAAATATGTGCAATAAAGTAATATGGCATTAAAAATTTAAACAATAAGCATTCAATGAGTATTATTATTTCTGTTGGATTACTTTCAAGTCTACAATTTATTCTTTAGATTTCCTCAAGGGCTCTTCATCTGAGAATGGATTTGATTTTGTCAAAGTAGCTTGAAGTCTTCTAGAACTGTTTTTTTAATAAGCCTAACTGAATAGGTCGTTGGGAATTTCTTTCTAAGTCTTGGTCAACTGAATAATGAAAGTAAAAACTAACTCTTCCTGAAGTTATCATTTCACTTTTTTGATTTGATTGGCATTCAAATATCAGTGTGAAGATAATTACCCTTAAGTTGATCAAGATGCTTACAATCAAGAGTTCATTTTAAAGTAAAAGAATTGCTTATTGTTGACACATCCACTTACATTCACAGTCCTGACACAAACAGGAGATAAGACTTCTTAGTACATGCAAGAAAAGCCCAAGTACTAAGTCAAATTGTATGTACTAAGTGAAATTGGTATTTAATTACCTGACAACTCCAACTGAATAAAAAAGAGTGAGCCAGAATACTACTCTTTCAGTAATGGATTTCAGATAATTCAACTGTATCCCAGCACTGTTCACATGTTTCAGTAGCTTGTATGTTAATTTTAAGGATATATAACATTAAAGTTAGACTAATTTCATATATAACAGACATCAAAAAGGAACACAAGCTCTGTGTTCATTTCTATTATGTTATCATAGGGAAGTTCTTAAATAATCTAAAATTAAAGTCATAAAATATTACTTTTATATACCAACTCTACTTCTTAAAATCTTATTTTTCATCTTTTTTCTCCTACCATATAGTTGAATTAATTTTATTTGAAGAAGGCCCATATAATAGGACAATATAGTTTCAGAAGGTCTTTCTTCCTTGCCATGGCTAATATCTGCAGTTCAGCTTTTTATAGGGAGGGAAATGACCCAAGAGGCTCTAAAGTCCACTTTGCCTTAACTGGAGAATATCGGTTGATTTACTTCTTCAAAGTGTAAATATTGGAAGTAATTTTTAAAATAATGTATACTATCTGGTTGGGAATGTTGGGGTTATGATTAACACAGATGTGCAGAGATAAAATAAAACAAGGTTATCAATGCCTCATTGAGAAGCTCTTACCAAGGTTGTTTTCTAAGCCTTTATTCTTGGTGAGTTCTAAAAATGAAGTACAAAACACATTATTAACATGACACATCCTGTCTCATCATCCAAAAATGTATTCTAACAGAGAGAAGCAAGGTTCAGTTTCCCTGCTGTGAAGTCTCATGAGAATGCGTAAATAAAACTACTTTAGGAAAATCTGCTCCACTCTAATTGTGCATGTTTTTTACTCCTGTAACATTAAAATCACCTGTGGGACTCAGTCTCAATTTTGGAAGATAGTTGGTGGTACCTCCCAGTGAGGCAGTGTGTCTATTAAAGTACAAGAGAAATAAATGTAACATCATGTATAAAAAATTATGGTCTAGCCCAGCCATCTCATTTTAAAACAGGAGGGTTAGTGTACCCTGAAACATCAGGTACTGGCTTGATGACAGGGTCAAGATCTGATTCTAGGTCCCTTGGTAAGTGCCGTCTTTCTCTTAACTATGCTTCCTTGTTGATATCAGTTCTGGTTAATTTACCTTAAAAGTAACTTTCAAAAGTCACCCCATCAGCAGTTTCTTTCATGTTACAGAGAATGAAAAGAGAGTTGAGAAGGAGGAGACCCTGGAAGAGCATGTAGGCAGGGCACTGTTTTTAAAGTGGGTGGTCCAAGTAAAAAGGTGGGGACCAACTAGGATCTCCAGCCAAGAATCAGGGAATCTGTGGCCACAGGTGAGGAGAGTAGAGGAGAGAAGCTGGTATTAGAATCTGAGAGGCCATCCATCACTGAGGCCATTGGGTTGAGGATGAAACATAACTAGGGAATAAAAAATGATCTGTGAAGTGACCTGATCCAAACGCACATATCATCTGTGTTGCAGCTGCACAAAGGCCCCCTTTTAAATTCTTTCAGTCTTACCCAAGAACGTGGCCTTTGCTGGAAATAAAAGGGGATATTTCCCAGAGCCACGCCTCCTATATTTCATGTTCAAACTGTATTTTATCCCTCATACTTTCCACCCCCACCCATGAGCCATGCTTTTTTTTATATATTTAGGTAAGGAACAGATGTGTGGCAAATATAAGCAATGCTTTTGAGGAATGAGAAGTGATCCTAGGACTAGAAAATTGTTATGTAAGATTTGTTGTTTTATTTTATTTTATGTTATTCTATGCTGCTATGCTATGCTATGCTATGCTATGCTATGCTATGCTATGTTATGTTATTTTGAGACAGAGTCTCACTCTGTCACTCAGGCTAGAGTGCAGTGGCGCGATCTTGGCTGTCTGCAACCTCTGCCTCCTGGGTTTAAGCAATTCTCCTGCCTCAGCCTCCTGAGTAGCTGGGACTACAAATGAGTGTCATTCTCCTGGCTAATTTTTGTATTTTATCTTTTTAGTAGAGATGGTGTTTCACCATGTTGGCCAGGCTGGTCTGGAACTCCTGGCCTCAAGTGATCTGCCTGCCTCAGCCTCCCAAAATGCTGGGATTGTAGGCATGAGCCACCACACCCAGCTTTTTTTGAAATTTTTAAAGGACTTATGTAACTTCCTCCAACTTCTTTTAAGATGTAAGGAAAAGGATTCATGACGATTTATGGCTAACTCAGAAAAAAAGGAGTTGAGTAACCACGTAAATTACTAATGTGATCAACCATATTGTGATGAAATTATATTTAGGCCCAGTAACCACAGACATAATTTAGCTTACTTAAATTTATAATTTGGCTCATTGAATACCAACTGAATATATAGACTTATTTTTAATAATATACTTACTTATCAAACAACTAATCTTCTCCTTTTGATTCACATAAAAGTCTAATCTTTTTTATTGACTTAAAATGCAAGTTTCAACCAAAACTTTTACATCCCTTAAATGTGACTCTAAAGTATCATGAGATAATAAAATTCTATCACATTTAAGGGATTTGAAAAGCAGGTTGGTTGTTATTATATTATATTTTGTATGTATAGGTTCTTCACTATTAATTAGACATAACATGTTGAGTTTTGAGTTATACTCTTGTTTTTTCAGGGAAGAACTGTTTTCACTTTATTCATATTCTTTCACCTGTTCTCCAAATTTTTTAACTTCTACAAGTGATTAAACACACTGTTTACAAGACAACTTTTTGGAATTTTTGTGGGGGTGGGGAGCGGGGGAAGACAAAGACCTCATTAAAACTCATTTAATAGTACAGAAATTTGAAGTTGTTTAATTGACATAATTGACTCCAAACGCAATCAACCTACTTAACTTTCATGTGCCAAAATCTTACTTGAAAGTATTTTGATATTTCCCTGAAGCTACTTTTCCCAACTATTGGAGGTGCTGATGCTTTGGTAAATTTCTAACACCGTGCAGTTTAGAAAAGAAACTACAGCCTTTCCAAACAATTATAGCTGGATACTTGTTAAAAAGTATTTACTGTTGTGGTTTTTATCTCTGAATGACTTGCTGGCCAATTTCATGCTCACTGACTCAGGAAAGGATTAGAGATGAAGAAATTTTGTGTTTTAAAAGTTTATGTTCTCGGAAAAATGGAGAGGACTTTGAAGAAGACAGTGCATTTGGAAGAATATGATGATTTCCAAGAAACACTTCTTGACTCAAGATTAGAAAAGATTGAATGGAGAGGAGTAGAGTTCGAGGGAATCAAGAAGTCCTTGATATTTCAGGATTCCTGATAATGGAGGCTTCTTATCTACTCTTATCCCCAGGGATCATGCCCCGTTAGGATGGAGGGAGGGAATAACAGAAAGTCCAGAAGTGCTTGGGAATCTCAAAGCAGATGGAAATATGATTTTATCCTCTATGAAAATCTAGAAAAGATGGCAAGATCCCAGTGTAAGAATGACCATGTGATGGCTGAGACAGCTCCATAGCTTCCTTGTCTAGATAGGCGTGAGGTCTACAGAATCACTCCATACACTAGAAGCACTGAGGTAGTAGAAGGGTCTTTGGGCCTGAGAAGCAATGACCTAAAACTATGAGAAGTAGATGGAGTAACAGTCACCTTAGTGGATGTCAGTGTGGGTTGTGGACACCAAAGGCCAGATACAACTTTAACTTCCTAAGGTTATGGCACTATGTAAGTTCCCAAAAACGTGTATATAAAGCCAGGGGAAATGGGAGTTCAAAGCAGATATTAATTTGTCATAGAAATATTTGAAGTTACTTTTCTTACACACTAAAATTTGTGGATTAAATTTCATACCAGAAAAACAAAATATCATTAACCTAAATTTGACCCTTTTTAGTTTAGAGTTCTTTTCTATACATGATATCTCTTACTCTTATATCAACCTTACAATATTGTAGAACAGATAGTATTATCCAGGGAGGTTGTACTGTATAGTAGTTGAGAGGTGAGCTCTAGCCTGCCAATCTTCTTAAGTTTGAATCCCAGTTTGGCAACTAAACCTCTCTGCAAAAGGGAATGAAACAATACTCACCTTACAAAATTGTCATGAGAAATGAATGATTTACAACATGTGATGTGATTAAAAGAGTAGTACCTAAGTGATGAATAAATACAAACTCTATCACCATTTTATAGCATAGAGTTCATTTTTCTTAGAGAAGATCATATAGCTAATAAATGCCTGAGGTAGAACGAATTCTCTAGTTTCCATGCTATTTTCATGATAACTTGGTGACGATGTAGTTTCTTATCTGACTCAGAAAAATTTTGAAAACAAAAGAAGAACTATTAATAATTATGACAAAAAAGTAGGCCTGGGGCATGGCTTATAGTTACACTACTATAACCCAAAGCACCAAGGAATATATTTGTTTTTATCTCTTTTGCTATGTCTTTTGTTATTTACTTGATCTTGAATCTTTGTCTTTATCACTAAGTTCTGATTGCTGTAGTGGGCCTCTTATACATGAGGCTGAGGAACAGGTTCTTTAGAAAAGGCTCTCCCACTACCTCATTATATGATCTTGTCCAAGTCACATAACTTATCTGAGCCTTGCATCAAAAGAGATTGTTTAAGGTACCCCTTCTATAATTATAATTCCATCCCCATTTTGCTGACCTCATTCTACATCTTTGGCACTCTTGCCAATAGTGCTTTTCTGAATCTCTGGATACTGCTTTTGTTACCTAGTTCACAGACTTTTTCATAGTTAAACTCAGCTATCCTTCTGGTCTTGAGCCTCACCTGCTATGGAATCTGCATTGATGCTTATTTACCAGATTATTAGCTTCTTGGCATATTATTAGAATTGCTTAAAATACAGTCATTTCTATATAAATGGAAATGCTTTAACACTTTATCCTTTTTAATAATCAAGCAACAAAAAAACCTGCAGCCATCAAACTCTGGTACAATCTCTTTTATTGAGTGTGATAACATTACTGGGTAACAGTGTTCTTGTGGGGATTAATGCATGAAACTGCCATTTTGCATAACAATAATGTCAAAAGCATAACTCTGAAAAGGTCCATCTTAGTTATAAAACTCAAGCAGAAGATTGATATATTATCTTTAAAAAATTCCAAAATGCTTTGTGATTCTGCATTGTATAATATCTCTAACAAGATATAAGGAGAAAGTATTCCATTTAAGTACACAGGTGTGAATCTGATCCCAGAGCTCTGTTTCTGAAGTCATGTTTGTTTTAGGTAAAGGTCACCAAGAAATGCTCCTTTTGAAACTTTAGATATTAGAAGAAAATATGGCAATATTGGGGTGAGTGACCTTTGTGTTGATCACTCTGTCAAGAATCCATAAATATGCGCATGTGAGAAGAGAACTATCCTAGAGTCACAGATTTTTAGAACAAAATTCAAATTTGGAATGATTATCACCTGCATTTTATTTGACAAATGCAGGCTTTGTAACATCAATTTTTAAAACTCTTAATATTACACTCCCTTGATTGTAATTGTGTAAGAAAAAAACACTATCCTTCTTCTTTTCAGCACTGAGTATAGTTGAAACACATAATAGCAAATAGATCCATGTACTTAGATGGTTTTTATTCTGACTTACTTGGTCCTCATGGTCCTTTATTTTGTGTTGCTGTTTATCAAGAAACACCATGTGAAAGTTAATAATAACATAATTTAGAGCAATAATTACATTTTTATTCAATAGCTGTGGGAAAACACTGGGTTGAATAATGAGATAAAAATGAGTGTCTGAGTCTTAACAGGACATTAATCAACATATTAACGGTGTGGGCAAACTGATTTGAGTTTGTTATGGCTTAATTTGTCTCAAAATCATTATTTTTAATATATTGCATAATGTGCTTTAAAATATGTGTTGAACTGATTGTAAGTAAGCATAAGATTTCAACAGAATAGATGTTACTCCTCACTGTGTGATGACTTACCCCTTTTTCATAGCGCACAGTATAAAATCAATATTCCTGAAACCCTGACATTTCGCAGCTATGTTCAGACAAGGCCAAATTAGTTCTGCAACCTCTCTACTAAATTCTTTTATAACAACAGAGCCTACATATTTTCATAATTGAGTGCCAAAATATATTTATTATTCTTTGTTGTTTTAAGAGATTTTCAGAAAAATCTTTACATGCCATTACAATTCCAATAAATAATAGTAATTTTCCAAACTCAGGAATCTTTGACCAGTTTTAGATGACAGGAATTCAATTTTTAACCCTAGCTCTTCACTTAACAGGAATTTATTTTTTGAAGACCTCAACCACTCCAAGGGATTCAGCTACCCTCCTCAAACTCCTTCTCATCCTTCAGGAATCACTTTCAACATCACGCCCCAAGGGAACCATACCTTGATTCCTCCTTCCCCAAGCTAGGCACAGATACAGAGAAAATAAAACTCGTGTGTGTGTGTGTGTGTGTGTGTGTGTGTGTGTGTGTGTTTATCTATTTCTTTCCATCATCTATCTATATATCTGTGATGAAGGTAAAATAGTTAATTTAAAAGTTGACTAAACTGGAGGAGTTCTGATCTAAAAATAAGGTAGAATTCTACTCATGGAAATGATTACTCATTTTTTTTTTCAGGAAAAACATCATAATGGTTTTTACTTATAAAACTGAATAACTCTATTCTTAGGCATAGAGAGCCTAGTTGAAAAGTTTTAAGTAAGGGGAATTAAGTCTTGTAAAAAAAAAAAAAAGGAAAGAAGAAGGAGAAGGAGGAGAAGAAAAAGGAGAGGAAAAGAGGAAAATTGGGGAAGCGGACGAGAGGGAGAGGAAATAGGAATTTCAGTTTCCACTTGGGAGTAGGTTAGATAAGAATTTGGGAACTCTGAGATTCAGAGAGAATTTGAAAGAAGGAAGAGAGAAGTCACTGTGGTAAAAGTTGGGGAAAAAGGCAGTAAACCAAGGCCTAGGAGGACAAGGCAAGTGAGAAATTCTTTATAGTGGAAAATGGCTAATATGCATTTAAGACATTGACCTCTAATATTTAATCTTAAATTGTTTCCTGCTCCATACAGTGCTGATATTCTCCTCCCCTTCATGTTCATTGAGGTAGCACCAAACTTACTAAAACAGCTGTTAACATGTCATTCACCTATTTGCGTTGCTGGGGATAGAAAAGGAAGGGTAATATTTCACCTTTAGATGAGTAATATAGGGCAGAGGAAGATAAATGGCCACAGAGGGGTAAGATAAACTGTGGAATCCAGAATAAAGTAGGAAAAGGAAAACAGATCAGAAGTGACCAGGTAAATAAAAACCTGTTAAGCACCTGCAGGGATGTTGAGAAAGAGGCTTGTCCTCTCACACTATACATATGTAGTATATGTTTATGTATGTATGTATTTGTAATATATCTGTGAACATCCAAATACATGTTTCAGGGATTTTAATTTTTTAATTTGCTCCAGAGCGGGTCACAGAAAACTGAGATTTTTCTGAACACAACTGGAAGCTGACAAGCTAACTTAGATTTGTAGGAAAATAAATATCCAATTTTTTGCGACCCGGGTAATGACTAAATAGTATACTCACTACGTTAAGCAAGGAAACTGCTAAATGTCTTGATTTCCAGTCCTGCTTTTTATTTTTGTCTCCCCTCCCACAACTAAGGCCAGCATACTAGATAGCTCAGAGTAGATCTTTTTTCACCAAAAATAAGCATATTATTATTTTTATTCTCTTCATTCTTTCCATTCATTGACATCAATACCATTCCTCTTCCTGACTTCTTTTCTATTGTTTATTTTGTCTCCAAAGTTTTTTTCTACTTTGTACCCCATACACAGAGTTGCCTAATCTTGCTTGATTTGTTCACAATGTCCTTTGCCTTTTTGATTTCCTTACCTTTCCAACAGACTATACATTAAGATAGGCTTTAGGGCTATTTTGTATCGCTTTGTGCCTGGGCAATTTTAATAATTACAATTATTCTCCATGACTCTACCTTTCTCCACTTTCAGTGATTCTGCCCACCAACATGTCTTCATTCTGCCTAGCTTGGCACTTGGACCATGCCACTCCCTTGCTTGAAAGCTTTTGTGGGACAAAAAAGCTTTCAAGGCTGACATTCAGCCTTTCCAAACAGTGTTATCTCCTACATGCAATAAACATATGTTGAGCCTCAGACTGCTCTAGGATTTGGAGATAGAGAAGTGGAAACAATAGACCAAAGTATCAGCCTATGAGAGCTCATATTTTAGTGAGAGTGGACAGTTATATAAGAGTAATAGTTTGTAAAGTATATAGTATTTGAGAAAATAGCAGCTATGGAAGAAAGCAATACAGGCATTTTTGAAAATGTGTTAATTTGGTCAAGAAAGGTCTCACTAAGCAAGTGAATTTAAACTGAGGGAGCATGGGAATGAGAAATGAGTTCTTTGGGAGCAGAAATTTCCACCTAGATGCAAGAGAATATGGTGGATGTATTCAAGAAACAGCAGAGATTTCAGTGTGGGTGAAATCAAGGGAGAGAGGGAGAGAAGAGGAGAACAGGAGGGCAGAGAGTTCTTAGAAGATCAGATTATGTAAGTTCCTTTGAGAAGCTGGCTTTTGATCTAAGTGAAGTGGAAAGCTATTGACTGGGCTTGGGGCAGAGTAGCATCACGATCATACTGTCCAGAAAAATGTTTGAAAAAGGTGTTTCAAAAATGAGAGTGTGATTAACTGGGTTAAATGCCACTGATAAATGAAGTAAGAAGTAAGAATTCATCATTAGATTAACCATGAATGGACAATTGGTGTAGACGAGACTCGCTTAGCATGGTTTAAGCAAACAGTACAAGAGAAGAACTGGAAACAGTGAGTTTGCACACTGATTTGAGGAATTTTTAATATTAAGGGGAAAAGAAATAATAAGTGAAGACATAATTGGGGTTGGAAGAAGATTTTTTAAAATGAGAGAAATAAAAGCATATTTCTGATAGCTGTCTTCCACTGGATAGGAGGAAATAGATGAGAAGAGAAAGAGAAAAATTGCTGGAATTGCTGGGCAGTATCCTTCAGGAGTAGAGAAGATCTGAGATAGAACTGAGGAATTGGCCTTAGATTGGAACATGAACAGTTCCTCCACAGTAAGGGAGAAGGGCAGAGTATATGGATATAGATGCTATAGGTGGGTAATTGAGGTGCTGGAAGCTAGAGAAGTTATCTTCTGATGGTTTAAATTTCTTTGGTCAAATAATAACCAGGTCATTGGCTGATAATAAAAATAGGTAAAAAAATATATCAGAGATTTGAGGAAAGAAAAGGAAGTGTAAAAATAATTATTTGGGAAAGTCAGTAGAAAAGTATAGCATGGTTGCCAGGAAATATTAATGGGCAAATAATTCAATTTAATCAAGGTTAGAGTTTTTGCCATGTGACCATGCTAAAGAGAGAGTTAATGCTGTATTTTATTATTTCCACCTATTATTTTAGTAAAACCTGTCAATCAGACCTGCCTGGCCTGCATGGGACTGTGAAATGAGTAAAAATTTTTATTTTGTTAAGCCATTGAGATTTGGTGGGAGCTGTTTGTTGTATCAGCTAGCATTAATTAACCTAATATACACTGTTAAAATCTTGCCGATTCTTTATTCAGTTTAAGCAATGATATGAAAAATAAAATCAATGTAATATAGAAATTTCTACTTCATTTGCCTTTCAAATTTCCTTATGTGTCTTATCTTTCAACCTATATTTTAACTTTGGGGTCTTAAAATTCATTGCAGTTTCATAACCTCTACTTTTGCATTTTTTCTCTGTAAACAATTGCTGAATCAATGAATAAATAGGAATAGTTACGTACCTGTACAAGATTTATTAATTTTATTCTAGTAGTTAATTCTTTATTCTTTTGTTTTCAGAAGGAAGTAGCAGATAAGAAGAATAAGAGTTTGTTTTCATAGTGAAATGTATGCATGCAGTGAGAGCCTCTGATGGGCAAGTGTCATACACAATGAAATACAAAAATCCTCACTCAGATTTGGATGCTGAATTTTTTCTTGGCAGTCCACAGTGCCATATTTCTTCAGTGATGGTGTCTCTAGGCAGTGCATACTTTTGCTGGAGACCTTTGGGTTATGACATTTACCTTTGCCCAAATATACCCATGAGAACACAGGGTAAAGTTTTCAAAAGAAATCCTATTTTCCCATCTTCAGAAAACATACACATTGTGTGGCAAGTACGTTGACAATGAAGATGCAATTAACTATTGCACTAACCCTCATGGGTTTTTTTTTTTTTTTGCATAAGCAAATAGCTATTTTGGAGGGTGATTAAAATATAATTATATTTCTTAGGTGTGTTCTTATGTATGTGAAGATGGACAAATCAAGATCTCAAAATATGTAGTTATTAGAATGTGTATACCCTCTTTTCACCTGCTGTAATTTTCCTTAAAGAATAGTGCAGATGAAAGCACAAGCTATCATAGAATGCAAAGAATACTGAAAGGTTGTTTAGCTCATCTTTTTAACTCTAAAACGCATTAAACCTAAACTTCAAATCATCCCCAAGAGTGCACTAAAGTTGAGGAAAATTACACATGGCAAAGCACATGTCTCAGTCCACTTCCAAGTCATGCAGTTGATGATTTTCACCAATTTCTATTTCTCTTTTCCCTCCCTCTCTCCCTTCCTTCCTCCCTTCCTTCCTTCTTTCCTTCCTTCCTTCCTTCTTTCCTTCCTTCCTCCTTCCTCCCTCCCTCCCTTGCTTTCTTCCTCCCTTCCTTCTTTCATTCCTTTTTTCCTCCATCCCTCCCTCCCTCTTTCCTTCCTCTCTCCCTTCTTATCTCCATTTCTCTGTCTCTCTGTCTTCCTTTTTCATTAAACACTGGCACAATATCATCACTGTCTCCCAGATTTAGATCTTAAACTTTGTCTCTATAATTAAAAATGGAAGCACAACAAACAAGTTTATGGCAAAATTGACCCAGTAATTTTTCAACTCTACCTTTAAAAGTAATGATTTTTAAACAATCAGATGGATTCATTCTGTCAGGGGTGTTAGTAGAGAAAAACAACCACTCAATATAGAAATCCTAGAGATGAACAGAATATCGAAGATGGAAAGACACATATTGAAGGATCCTACTCAAATGTCATTTTAGCCACTTCACTGCAAATCTCAGAAATGTAAAGTGGATTCCAGATGCTTATTGTTTCAAGTACTTTATCCCAATCTTTTTTTTTTTTTTTTGAGACAAGGTTTCACTCTCGTTGCCCAGGCTAGAATATAATGGTGTGATCTCAGCTCACCACAACATCTGCCTCCCGGGTTCAAGGGATTCTCCTGCCTCAGCCTCCCAAGTAGCTGGGATTACAGGTGCCTACCACCATGCCCAGCAAATTTTTGTATTTTTAGTAGAGACAGGGTTTCACCATGTTGGCCAGGCTGGTCTCGAACTCCTGACCTCAAGTGATCCGCCCACCTCGGCCTCCCAAAGTGCTGGGATTACAGGCATGAGCCACCATGCCTGGCCTATCCCAATCTTTAGATTTTCACATATTTGTCTTAATCTTCCACAAGCTCCAGCTCATGTGTGACATAGTCAAGTAAACCCTCCTATGGGCCCCAGTTCACACTCACTCTGTGCAGACTGGTCTTTTTCACTGAACAATGGCCTATCACTACTTGCCAATCTCGTTTCACCTCTCCCCACAGAATCTTTTCAGGCAAGCTTCACAGCACATGCTCTCATCCTTAAACCTTGAAGCCTTGAGAATTATACTGCATATACAACTTACTGTACACACTGGTCCATGCATGTAGAGTATTTTACCAAATTAGTCTCACTATGTATATTACATATTTTTAACTGGCTAGCCATATGTAGAAAGCTGAAACTGGATCCCTTCCTTACACCTTATACAAAAATCAATTCAAGATGGATTAAAGACTTAAACGTTAGACCTAAAACCATAAAAACCCTAGAAGAAAACCTAGGCATTACCATTCAGGACATAGGCATGGGCAAGGACTTCATGTCTAAAACACCAAAAGCAATGGCAACAAAAGACAAAATTGACAAATGGGATCTAATTAAACTAAAGAGCTTCTGCACAGCAAAAGAAACTACCATCAGAGTGAACAGGCAACCTACAAAATGGGAGAAAATTTTTGCAACCTATTCATCTGACAAAGGGCTAATATCCAGAATCTACAATGAACTCAAACAAATTTACAAGAAAAAAACAAACAACCCCATTAAAAAGTGGGTGAAGGACATGATCAGACACTTCTCAAAAGAAGACATTTATGCAGCCAAAAAACACATGAAAAAATGCTCATCATCACTGGCCATCAGAGAAATGCAAATCAAAACCACAATGAGATACCATCTCACACTAGTTAGAATGGCAATCATTAAAAAGTCAGGAAACAACAGGTGCTGGAGAGGTTGTGGAGAAATAGGAACACTTTTACACTGTTGGTGGGACTGTAAACTAGTTCAACCATTGTGGAAGTCAGTGTGGCGATTCCTCAGGGATCTAGAACTGGAAATACCATTTGACCCAGCCATCCCATTACTGGGTATATACCCAAAGGACTATAAATCATGCTGCTATAAAGACACATGCACACGTATGTTTACTGCGGCATTATTCACAATAGCAAAGACTTGGAACCAACCCAAATGTCCAACAATGATAGACTGGATTAAGAAAATGTGGCACATATACACCATGGAATACTATGCAGCCATAAAAAATGATGAGTTCGTGTCCTTTGTAGGGACATGGATGAAACTGGAAAACATCATTCTCAGTAAACTATCATAAGAACAAAAAACCAAAGACCGCATATTCTCACTCATAGGTGGGGATTGAACAATGAGATCACATGGACACAGGAAGGGGAATATCACACTCTGGGGACTGTTGTGGGGTGGGGGGAGGGAGGAGGGATAGCATCGGGAGATATACCTAATGCTAGATGACAAGTTAGTGGGTGCAGCGCACCAGCATGGCACATGCATACATATGTAACTAACCTGCACGTTGTGCACATGTACCCTAAAACTTAAAGTATATAAAAAAAAAAAGGTTAAACTACATGATTTTATAGCAATGTCATAGGTCTCTGGGGAAGACCAATGGCTGTGATAAAGTATTATGTTTCTGAAGTTTGGAAATATATTTAGGCCAACCAATAATGCAATAATAAAAAGTGAAAATAAAGACATCTAAAATCTAAAAAAAAAAAAGAGTTTTCATTTTACATTTTATTCTGTAATATCATGTTATACTTTTCTCTTTCCTCTTTGTGAATTTCTTCTGTGCATCGTATTTTCTTTATTATTAAACTATTAAATGACTGAGAAAATATCTAACCCTAGCTCTTTTCTTCAGGCAAAATTGAACAAATCCAGCCTAAGTACTTTAAAAATTTACATTTAAAAGATCTAAAAATAATTCCAATATTATCATTATTAAACTACTTCAATATTTAACAACTTTCATTTCCTATAGTTTATTTACTAACATTTATATCTATATGTGCAAATATATGTATGTGTATATGTCTGAAACCAGTTCATTTAAATAGCCAAATGTGTGTTTCATTATACCTGATATTCATGAAATATTTTTTATTACCTTCCTTTACAATAAAATAGTTGCCAGACTCCATGAATGATGTACAGTATCTGAATCGGTAGCACTTAGCAATTAGGTACTTAGCAATGCTAATGTCAGATGCCAGACAAACTGGATGTCAAACAAAGACTCACTTGACTTCACATTTGGTATGCTCTGCAAAGCTGGCTATGGTTTCATATTTCAGAACACAATAGGAAAGTAATGTTTAAAACCTGGCAGAGTGACTTTGGGTATGATACATAGAAAAGAGGAATTCACGCACCTGGCATTTGAGTCAGAAGTTTGGAAGACAGAATATTTCTTAGCAACTAACCTTGTAAAATCGGTACTCACTTAGCTTTTACGTTTTCTCTCTTGTTGAAATGTGCAAATGTGTATATTAAAAGCCTGGCATCATAAAAAAAAGTTCGTAATAAAAAAGTTTGATTTTCACCAATTTAGTTGTTTGTGAATCACATTCAGCAATTTACCATATACTTTGATTAAGGCTTAAGTATCTCTGATACTGTATTTCTCATTTCAAGCATTTCACCTGTCTTTTTTTATAGTTTCCAGCTCCTTCAAAATTTGTTTATCTTTCCATGCATGTGCCCACCTTTTCTACTAAATTTCTTAACATATTAACATAGACAGTTTCTAACAACTGGACCATCTGTGGGTCTGGTTTTACTTTCTTAACATAAGGTATTTTTCTTGTGCTCTCTCTGTCTCTCTTTCCGTGTGTGTGTGTCTGATAATTTTTAATTCAATGTCAGATATTGTATATTTTTAAAAGTTGAGACCAAGGTAAATAATATGTATGAATGGAAACAAGCATGGCTCTTCCGTCAAGCCATGCATTTACACTTAGTGTATCTCTAGATACCACCTAGGAGAAAAGTTGGAGTTGAAGAAAATTGGTGAACTGAGCAGGTATTGTAAATTTGATGCGCTCAACCATACTGAGCATGTTTGTTCTAAGGAGCTGGTTTCTCACACCCTCTGAAAACCCCACCTCTGGTTATTGAGCACTACAACTGTTTAAACAATTTCTTAAACTGTTTAAAACAGTTTCTGGAATGTGCATATTTTAGAGAATGAATTACTTTATGAATCCAACGCCATCTACTTTTTGTCTTTAGAAATTTGCTGTAATTTTTAGTTCACCAAGGACAACTTTCTTGTTATTCCTCCATGGATGTTTAGTGTTTCTTTAGTGTTTCTAGTAATTTGTCAGAAGAAGGGAGTCTTGTATATTGAGAGGTTTTTTTGCATCAACTAATTCTCCAATAATCTGACACTAACTGGGTATCCTAGAATTCAATTCAATTTTGACACTAACTACCAGGAGTTAATGTCAGAATCCAATTTCAAGTGCTCAGCCCCACAAAACTGCCTTCACTTCAGACACCAGTTACAAGTATGGGTCCCCAGGTTACCCATGTTACTGGAATGGGGTCCCAATCCAGACCCCAAGAGAGGGTTCTTGGATCTCACGCAAGAAAGAATTTGAGATGAGTCCATAGAGTAAAGTGAAAGCAAGTTTATTAAGAAAGTAAAGGAAGAATGGCTCCTCCATAGGTATAGCCCCCCCAAGGGCTGCTGGTTGCCCATTTTTACGGTTATTTCTGAATTATTTTTTAAACAAGAGGTGGATTATTCATGTCTCCCCTTTTTAGACCATATAGGGTAACTTCCTGACATTGCCATGGCATTTGTAAGCTGTCATGGCGCTGGTGGGAGCATAGCAGTGAGGACGACCAGAGGTCACTTTTATCACCATCTTGGTTTTGGTGTGTTTGGGCTCGTTTCTTTACTGCAGCCAGTTTTATCAGCAAGGTCCTTATGACCTGTATCTTGTGCCAACCTCCTATCTCATCTTGTGACTAAGAATGCCTTAGCTTACTGGGAATGTTGCTCAGCAGGTCTTAGCCTTATTTTACCTAGTCCCTATTCAAGATTTGCTCTAGTTCAAACACCTCTGACACCCACACTACCATTTGACTTGGCTACAAAGACCAGGGTTTGCACAACGTCCCTCCCCTACCACCCAAGGTTCAATAATTTGCTAGGATGATTCACAAAACTCAAGAAAATGCTGTGCCTACTATTACAGTTTACTATAAAGAATGAAAATGAACAATCAAATAAAGAAGTATGTAGGGTGAGGTCTAGAAGGATCCTAAGAGCAGGAGCCTCTGTGTCTATGGAGTTGGGGTGTGTCACCCTCCAGGCATGTGGATGTGTTAGCCAATACAGAAGCTCCTGAATCTCCTGCTCAAGAAATTTAATAGAGCTCAATCTCCAGCCCAGAGGTCACTGGGTAGAGCTTAAAGTTCCAAGCTTCTAATCAAGGCTTGGTCTTTCTGGAGACCAGTTCCATCCTAAAGTTATACAGGCACCTGTCAATGGCTATCTCATTAGAACAAATGACACTCCTATTACCTTATTACTCAGGAAATTCCAAAGGCTTTAGGCTGTCTATGTCAGGAACTAGGGACAAAGACCAAATATTTTTCTTATACCATGTATACGTTCTCTCCACCATTGTGGATTTGATTATTTTGCAAATCTTGCTTTGAAGGTAATATTTTATGATACAATGGCAATATTAGGGAAAAGAGAGTGGTTTGTGAATAATCTAAAACTCTTGCAATAAATATATTTTTGTTCCAAAAAACCAGTATTAAGACATATATATATATATATACTCTAGAATGTGTATATATACATATATATATATATACTCTAGAATGTATATATATATATATATACACTCTAGAATATATATATATATATAACTTTTCTCTTACCAAACTGAGTTTAAATCACAGACTACAAAAAATTCTGGTCTTAATATATGTCAGTGAATATGGACTAAATATTAGTGAAGCTTGAGCCATGAGTAGAATATTGTAGATCTGCTGCATAATGTAATTCATGTTAGGCCTCTGACCTTCATTGACAGGTTTTCAGAACATAAACTGGGAATTTTCATATGAGAAACCCATGAATATTTTAAAAACCACAGTAAAATATAATACTTTGACTTCATAAAATTATAAGTAAAAATTATTACAGCTAATCTTGTTTAATATTTTTACTAATTAAAAGATATAATGTATATAATGTATAATGTATGTGTGTAATAAATACTTCATTCTGTTTTAGTTATCAAAAATGTGAAAATCTTAATAAAAGTTAAAAAGCTTACCATCAAAATTATGCTTATTATATACCCAAATCTGTACAAATATTGTGAAATCAAAACTGTTCTTTAACAATTTTTACAATTAGACATGAAGTTTTGACCGTGGTAAAACCAAATTAGGAAAACTACCTTCCAAGTGTTTTTTTTGTTTTGTTTTTTTTTTAATGTCTAGTGATTTAACACTGATAGCAAGGTGAAATTTTTTGATTTATCTTATTTGTACAAATATGTCTAAAAACTTGAAGCTGAAAAATCATGTCATTTTCTCCTGCTAGATGAGCATTACTTCCAGAATACCATAAAAATCAGAAGGCCCTTCTACTTTGTACTTTACTGTGTCTTTTCAAATACAGGTATTTTACATAAGAATACCACAAAAAGGATTGAGCATCATTTGTGAACCAATGTGGCACATGTGAAAATCAAAGCCATAAACACTGAAATGTATTACGTTGGTGCAAAAATAATTGTGGTTTTTGCCATTACTTTCAATGCCAAAAATCGCAATTACTTTTGCACCAACCTAATACATGCGTCATAAAACTAAAGGGAGCTTATCTATAAGAATCTTTCCATTTAATCCACCTCCCTGACCCTTGCAAATACCTCTAGAAATTTTAACAATTTGTAAACTTTTTTCTGAGATTCTTGTCTATTTCCAACATAGATTTGGGTTTACTTTTCATATTTCAAAATTCTGTCTTTCTGAAAACAGAAACAGCATATGTTTAAGCTAGTCTTGTGCTGTATTTGGCTAGCTATGTGATTCTAACATGAGAAGAAAAATAATAATACATCTTACATTAGTAT
The DNA here is from genome assembly GCF_028858775.2 of Pan troglodytes. Taxonomy (NCBI): domain Eukaryota; kingdom Metazoa; phylum Chordata; class Mammalia; order Primates; family Hominidae; genus Pan; species Pan troglodytes. The sequence continues at coordinate 58,949,575 of NC_072411.2, read as the reverse complement.
AATTAAGTATGATTAAGTATTAGTAAAATCAAGATTAGTGTGGTTAAACTTAAGAGTTCAATCAAAAGTAGTCCCCTTACAATTCAGCACAGAGCAGTCAGGGCAGTTGCTTTTTTCCCCCATTTTTTATTTGAGATATGCATTTCTCTGATGCTCAATGATATTGAAACAAACCTCTTGAAAGTTAAGCAAAGTCAAAAACTAAAAACTTCCACTCTTCAAATTACACCAAGCTATGCTTACAACAGATTGCCACCCGCATTCTATTGTTCAATTGCAGAAACTCTTCCTGTAAAATAACATTCAATAAATATTTGCAGAGGATCTCTGCTTGACTCTCAAAGGAATAAAAAGACATGGAAGAACTGGTTTCTGTCTCAAAACCACTTTAAATCTACTGGGAAAGATTGTTTCCATAAAGTAAATTTGGTAGGAGTTACAGAATATTAAATGTATTAGACAAAAGAGAATTCTGAAGAATTTGAAAGAAAGAGGTGTGGAAATCTGAAGGCACTGGCAGGGAAGCAAGTTATGTTTGAGGAATAGAAGTAGAAGTGAATTATCAGAGAGCTGCAAGAGAAAAACTCAAAAGTAAAAGAAAGCAAACTTTCAAATCAATCATGTTTTGCTCATGTGGTGACATAAATATCTGAATATTTAAACACACAATTATTCGCTTATTATTTAAACAATGTGTTCATTCAGCCAACTAGAATAAGAGTCTGTAATGTGTTTATACTTGAGTTATTCTATGTATACCAGGATTGCCTATATGATCCCTTAATTTTGAATTTTATATCATTAGACAGTCAACAAAGATTCATTAAGTTACAAACTATTACCTATATTTCCACTAATTAAGAGGTGAATAAAACTTTTAAAGACCATAATGGTCCCACAAGGCTTTACATATACTAAAAAACATTAAATTATATGGTTTAAATAGGTGAACTATATACTTTATAAATTATATCTCAATAAGTTATTTTTAAAAAACTTGTTATATGCATGAATTAAATTTGGTAAATATTTCAGATATTTTTTCTTTAATCAACAAACTGACAGAAAAGATTATGGAGAATATTTTTGGTGAAATATATCGTAAAATTAATTAATTAAATCCCTTTCATATACAGTTCATATAATGTAAAAAAGAAGTATATAACAATCTCCTACTATCATGCTCCATGAACACTGAGAATCCAACTAGGAAAAAGCAAACAGGCACATAATCTCCCAAAGTAGCGTGGCTCTACATCATATGGCAGTACAAAGCTATTAATCATACAGTACAAACAATGAGGACGAACTATTTAATAAGACATTGCAGGTAGAAATTTCTAGGAAAGACTTCATAAATAGGTAGTGCTTGAGCAGGGCTCAGAAAGTTGATTAGGAGGATCCTTATCATTCAGGGAATGGGTAAATCCTGTATGCAAAGAAACAAAGTTATATGCAATGGTACAGTGTGATAGGAAGTACCTAAGTTAGGATTACAATTGGTACAAATAAGAGGAAATCCTAATAAAAGACCTTACAGAAGAAAATCGTACTCCAATTTCTGCAAAGACCAGTATTTCTCATTTAAAACAAATTCAGAGGTAAGAAATTGCTACAATTGGTTCAGAGGCTTGATGATCTTGGGACTGAGACTGCCACACTCCACAATTCCAGTGGTGCCATAAATGAATGGTGTTCGGCCTTGAGCTAGCACTGGTCAGGGCACAGTTCTCTACACCTATCACCTCATGAACGCAGATCCCTTCTACCCCTCCAGCCATGCTAGATGTCTTCTAGGCAGGAAGAAGAGGGCAGGCAGAGAGATAGAAGCTTTCTTCTAGTAAGGCCTTGTATTTTCATTCAAGTTGTGAGTTTTCCTAACTTGAAAACTTTGGTTTTCTGCAAGGACTCTGTCACTGTCAGTGCTTAGCTGCAAGGGAGGTTGGCAGTTGGTAAAGGAATACAAAGTTTTTGGGAGATAAAGGAAAGGCAAAAGGGAGTTGAAATGCATCATAAAGGGGCCAGTCAACAATTTTTCTCAGAGAATGTCAATAAGTATCCTTGCCTAATTTAAGCATGAAAAAGATAGAGGTATATATTAGGACTCAACAATTAGAAGCACTGGCAAGACACAGGATGCTAGAATTAATGTTCTAATAGAGCGTTTCCTATGTGATTTACCTGAAGCACTTGGTGGCACAAAATCCTCAGTGACCAAATAAAGGTTAAAATATATTTGAGAAATGCTGAATTTCTATGTAATTTCCCTCTAGATAATTATTACATTAAAAAGCCTGAGAAACCCAAGACATTCTTCATTTAAAAGGTGGGGGGGGGGGGGCACTTAAATTTTTATAACCTACTTTTCCAGGTGTTTTTTACTATAGAACTGTGTATATGTGTGTTTGTGTGTTTGCATGTATGATGCATGAGTAAAAGTAACTATTACCAAACCAGGGATGTATTTCTGGAAATTCCGTGGCAGAAACTTGGGATCTTTTTCAGGTCCTTCAGTCAAAGAGTAACATAAGATACATGCATTGTCTTGTAAACACTAATCAGGAGATGATACAGAATTAATTTAGTTGGGGTATGGGGACGTTGCTAAGGTGGGAATAAGAGAAGGCTATGCAGGTGGCAATTTATTTAATTTTCTTTGAAATAGAAGGACTAGAACTAAGGTTATAACAGTGGCAATTAACTTGAAGGGAACAAATCAAAAAAAACATTTCATTATAAGAATTGTAGGATGTTAGAACTCAAATGGCCCTTCGAGATCAGCTAACTCAAAAATTCACCTGACAAAATATGATAGATTGTTGTTAGTAGAATAAATGAAAGGAGGGAAGAGAATAGTGGAGGAAAAGAAGAGGTCAAAGATGAGTAGATTTTGAGTCTATAAAGCTACAAGAATGATGGTTCCGTTTTCATGAATGACTATGTCAGAAAAGTGTGCTTCTTAGTGAATTTCATGCAGGACATGGTGAGTTTGAAGCATAGCTCAGGATACAAATAAGAATGTTCAACAGCCATTGAAAAGTTTGAAATTGGAGTCTGGATAAGTGTTAGGGGATTTAAGAAGTATATTTTATGATTATTTAAAACACTACAGGACACTCCTTTGCAGAAAAATAAAGATCAAATAAAATTCCAAAAAATAAAAAATAAACAGCAGAGCAAGCCCCTCATTCATTCTCATCTCCCCCGTTTTATTTACATGTTGATGGTATGCTTGAACATTGCCATCTAACCAAAATAAAATAAAAGACAATCTAATTGCCAAGTTAAGCATTTCATAATTATAGTAGAGAATATTTTATTTTAACAAAGTGGTAAGTTGTAGAAATTTCAGATCTATTTGTCCTATTAAAATTACGCATTTGTTTTTCAAAATAGTACAGCAGTTCCTCAAGTAATGTTATTTTGTTCAAAATCATTTTGCTGTAACTTTGATGAGAAATAAAAAAATCACTTCCCAGCTGGGGTCACTGTCTATGTGGAGTTTGTACATTCTCTCCATGTCTGTGTGGGGTTTTCCTGGGTATTCTGGTTTCCTCCCACATCCCAAAGATGTGCACATTGATTTAGTTGGCATGTCCAAACCGTCCCAGTCTGAGTGACTGTGTGTGTAAGTGCACCCTGCAATGGAATGGTGTTCTGTCTAGGGTTGGTTCCTGCCTTGTGCCCTGAGCTGTCAAGACAGGCATCAGCCACCTGCAAACCTGAACTGAAACAATTAGGTACATCATTGTCTTACTTGTTTTAATTAATCTGTTTTAAATGTATGTATAGCTGGTATGTTTTGGAACTGTGTCCCCCTGCAAAATCTCATGTTAAATTGTAATCCTCAATATTGGAGGTGGGGCCTGGTGGGAGTGATTGGATTGTGGAAGTATTTCTCATGAATGGTTTAGCACCATCCCCTTGGTGCTGTTCTCATGATAGTGAGTAAGTTTTCATGAGATCTGGTTGTTTAAAAGTGTATATACCTTTTCTCCCACTCTTTCTCTTGCTTCTGCTCTGGCCAAGTGAAGTGCAAACTTCCCCTTCACCTTCCACCATGATTATAAGTTTCCTTAGGCCTCTCCACAATTGGCTCACAGTTCCATAGAAACCGGGCACCAATTCAGTTTATTTTCTTTATAAATTACCCCATCTCTGGTATTTCTTTATAGCAATGTGAGAACAAACTAATACAAGAAAATTGGTATGGAGGAACAGAGCATTGCTATAAGGACACCTAAAATTGTGGAAACAGCTTTGGAACTGGGTATTGGGCAGAGGCTGGAAGAGTTTACAGAGTTCAGAAAAATACAGGAAGATGAAGGTAAGTTTGGACTGCCTTAAAGACTGGTTAAATTGTTGTGACCAAAATGTTGATAATGATAAAAACAGTGAAGTCCAGGCTGATGAGGTTTCAAATGGAAATAAGAAACTTTTTGGGAACTGAAGCAAAGGTCATATATTCGTCCATTTTATGCTGCTGATAAAGACACATCCAAGACTGGAAAGGAAAAAGAGGTTTAATGGACTTACATTTCCACATGGCTGGGGAGGCCTCACAATCATGGCAGAAGGCAAGGAGGAGCAAGTCATGTCTTACACGGATGGCAACAGACAAAGAGAGGAGAGCTTGTGCAGGGAAACTCCCGTTCTTAAAACCATCAGATCTTGTGAGACCCACTCACTATCATGAGAATAGCACGGGAAAGACCAGCCACCATGATTCAATGACCTCCAACCAGGTTCCTCCCATGACATGTGGGGATTTTGGGAGTTACAATTCAAGATGAGAATTGGGTGGGGACATACCTAAACCACATTAGGTAACTTCTGTTATGCTTTAACAAAGAACTTGGCTGCATTGTGTCCCTGCTTTAGAGATCTGTAGAACTTTGAACTTGAGAGTGATGATTTAGGATACCTGGTGGAAGAAATTTCTAAGCAGCAAAGCATTCAAGATGCAGCGTAGCAGATTCTACCATTCTAGGCTTATATGCATGAGCAAAGACATTACTTAAAGTTGGAACTTTTATTTAAAGGGGAAGCAGAGTAAACGTTTAGAAAATTTGCAGCCTAGCCATGTGGTAGAAAAGGGAGAATTCAAGTGGGCTGCTGAGCAACCACTTGCTAGAGAAATTTGTGTAAATAAAAAGGCAAGTGCTGATAGCCAAGACAATGGTAAAAGGGCCTCAAAGATATTTCAGAGATCTTTGCAGCAGCTCCTCTCATCACAGGCCTGGAGGCCTAGGAAGACTGAATGGCTTCTTAGGCCAGACTCAGGACCTCACTACCCTGGGCAGCCTCAAAACTCTGTTCCCAGCATCCCAGTTGTTCTAGCTCCAGTCATGGCTCTAAGGGGCCCAGGTACAGTTCTGGCCACTCTTTCAGAGGTTACAAGCCATAATCCTTGGTGATTTCCACATGGTGTTAAACCTGTGTATGCACAGAGTACAAGAGTGGAAGCTTGGGATCCTTCACCTAGGTGGCGGCACCCTCATGGAGAACCTCTACTAGGAGAGTGAGGAGGAAGAATGTGGGGTTGGAGCCCCCACAAAGAGTCCCCACTGGGCACTGCCTAGTGGAACTGTGAGAAGAGAGCCACAATACTCCAGACCCCAGAGGTAGATCTACCGATAGCTTGCACTCTGTGCCCGGAAAAGCTGAAGGCACTCAACACCAGCCTGTGAGAGGAGCCACAGGGGTTTAACCCCACAAAGCCACAGAGATGGGGCTTCCCAAGGCCTTAGGAACCCATCCCTCACACTAGAATGCCCTGGATTTGGGACATGGAGTCCAAGGAGATTATTTTGGAGCTTTAAGATTTAATGACTGCCCTGCTGGGCTTTGAAGTTGCATGGGGCCTATAGCCCCTTTCTTTTTGCTGATTTCTTTTTGGAGTGGGAGTATTTACCCAATACCTGTACCCCCATTATATCTTGAAAGCATCTACTCTGGTTTTGATTTTACAGGCTCACAGGTGGAAGGATGTATCAGATGAGACTTCGGACTTTGGACTTTTGAGTTAATGCTGGAATAAATTAAGACTTTGGGGGACTGTTTGAAAGTCATGATTGAATTGCAATGTGAGAAGGACATGCTTGGGCAGAATGATATGGTTTGGGTTTGTGTCCCCACTTGAACCTCACATCAAATTGTAATCCCCAGTGTTGCACATGGGGCTTGGTGGGAATGATTGGATCATGGAGGTGTTTCTCATAGTTTAGCATCAACCCTTTTGTGCTGTTCTTCTCATGATAATGAGTGAGTTCTCATGATATCGGGCTGTTTAAAAGTGTGTAGCACCTCCCCCCTCACTCTGTTTCTTGCTTCTCCTCTGGCCATGTGAAGTGCCAGCTCCCCCTTCACCTTCCATTATGATTGTAAGTTCCCTGCGGCCTCCCCAGAAGTCAAGCAGATGCCAGCATCATGATTCCTGTACAGCCTGTGGAACTGTGAGACAATTAAACCTCCTTTCTTTATAAATTACCTAGTGTCATGTATTTCTTTATAGCAATTCAAGGATGGACTAATACAATAACTCACATTTCCCTCAATGTTTCATGTTAAAAGTGTTTGGTCTTTATTTAGAAGTTGGTGATGTTTTTGTAACCAGAAATATGCCATAAGAACTTAACTCTTTTTTATGTCAATTAGCCTATTTTATTAGTCCATTCTCATGCTGCTATAAGGACATGCATGAGACTAGGTAATTTATAAAGTAAAGAGCTTAAATTAACTCACAGTTCCACATGGCTGGGGAGGCCTCACAATCATGGTGGAAGACAAAGGAGGAGCAAAGGCTTAATGGTGGCAGGCAAGAGAGCACGTGCAGGGAAACTGCCCTTTATAAAACCATCAGATCTCATGAGACTTATTCACTGTCACAAGAACAGCATAGGAAAACCACCCACTATGATTCAATTACCTCCCACTGGATCCCTCCTACAACACCTGGGCATTATGAGAGCTACAATTCAAGATGAGATTTGAGTGGGGACGCAAAGTCAAACCATATCGTCCTGCCCCGACCCCTCCCAAATATCATGTCCTCACATTTCAAAACCAATCATGCCTTCCCAACAGTCCCCCATAGTCTTAACTCATTTCAGCATTAACTCAAAGTCCAAGTTCAAAGTCTCTTCTGAGACAAGGCAAGTCCCTTCTGCCTATGAGCCTGTAAAATCAGTAGCCAGTTAGTTACTTCCTAGATGTAATGGGGATACAAGCATTGGGTAAATACAACCATTGCAAATGGAAGAAATTGGCCCAAACAAAGGGGCTACAGGCCCCATGCAAGTCTGAAATCTATCAAGGCAGTCAGATCTTAAAGCTCCAAAATGATCTCCTTTGACTCCATGTCTCACATCTAGGTCATGCTGATGCAAGAGGTAGGCTCCCACAGCCTTCAGCAGCTCCACTCCTATGGTTTTTGAGGGTACAGCCCCTCTCCTGGCTGCTTTCATGTGCTGGCATTGAGTGCCTGTGGCTTTTCCAGGCACATGGTGCAAGCTGTCAGTGGATCTGCCATTCTGGGGTCTGAAGGATGGTGGCCCTCTTCTCACAGCTTCACTAGGCAGTGCCCCAGTGGGGACTGTGTGTTGGGGCTCTAACCCCACATTTCCCTTCTGTACTGCTCTAGCAGAGGTTCTCCATAAGGGCTCCACCTCTGAAGCAGACTTCTGCCTGGACATTCAGGTGTTCCTGTACATCCTCTGAAATCTAGGAGGAGATTCCCAAACCCTAATTCTTGATGTCTGTGCACCTGCAGGTTCAATACCACATGAAAGCTGCCAAGGCTTGGGGCTTGCACCCTCTGAAGCAATGGCCTGAACTGTACGTTGGCCCCTTTTAGCCATGGCTGGAGTGTCTGGGACACAGGAGACCAAGTTCCAAGGCTGCACACAGCAGGAGGGCCCTGGACCCAGCCCAGGAAACCATTTTTCCCTCCTAGGTCTCCAGGCCTGTGATAGGAGGGGCTGCAATGAAGGTCTCTGACATGCCCTGGAGACATTTTCCCCATTTTCTTGGTGATTAACATTTGACTCTTCATTACATATGCAAATTTCTGCAACTGGCTTGAATTACTCCCAAGAAAATGAGTTTTTCTTTTCTATCACATCACCAGCCTTCAAGTTTTCCAAGCTTTTATGCTCTGCTTTCTCTTGAATGCTTTGCTGCTTAGAAATTTCTTCTAGCAAGCTGGGTGTGGTGACTCACACCTGTAATCCCAGCACTTTGGGAGGCTGAGGCACGAGAATTGCTTGAATCCAGGAGGTGGAGGTTGTGGTGAGCTGAGATCATGCCACTGCAATCCAGCCTGGGTGGCAGAGCAAGACTTTGTCTCAAAAAAAAAAACAACACAATTTCTTCCAGATAGCCTAAATCATCTCTCTCCATCTCTCAAGTTCAAAGTTCCACAGATTTCTAGGATGGTGGCAAAATGCCACCAGTCTCTTTGCACAGCAAGTGTGACTTTTACTCCAGGTCCCAATAAGTTCCTCATCTCTATCTGAGACAACCTCAGCCTGGATTTTATTGTCATATCAGTATCATTTTGGTCAGAGCCATTCAGTATGTCTCTAGGAAGTTCCACATGTTCCCACATCTTCCTGTTTTCTGAGCCCTCCAAGTCTCTAGGAAGTTCCCAACTTTCCTACATTGCCCTGCCTTCCCCTGAGCCCTCCAAGTTTTTCCAACCTCTGCCTCTTACCCACTTCCAAAGTTGTTTCCACATTTTCAGGTATCTTTTCTTTTTCTTTTCTTTTCTTTTCTTTTTTTTTTTTTTTTTTGAGACAGAGGCTTGCTCTGTCACCAGGCTGGAGTGCAGTGGCACAATCTCAGCTCACTGCAACCTCTGCCCCCAAGTTTCAAGCAATTCTCCTGCCTCAGCCTCATGAGTAGCTGGGACTACAGGTGTGTGCCACCACGCCCAGCTAAGTTTTATGTTTTTAGTAGAGATGGGGTTTCACCGTGTTGGCCAGGATGGTCTTGAAATTCTGACCTCATGATTCACCCACCTCGGCCTCCCAAAGTGCTAGGATTAAAAGCCTGAGCCACCGATTTTCAGGTATCTTTACGGCAGCACCACACTTTAGTTCCACATGACTGGGGAGGCCTCACAATCATGATGGAAGGCAAAGCAGGAACAAAGTCATGTTCATTTACAGGGAGGCAGGCAAGAGAGCATGTGCAGGAGAACTGCCCTTTACAAAACCATCAGATCTCATAAGACTCATTCACTATCAAGAAAACAGCACAGAAAAACCACCCCCCATGATTCAATTACCTCCCACTGGGTCCCTCCCATGAGGGGATTATGGGAGCTACAATTCAAGATGAGATTTGGGTGACGACACAGAGCCAAACCATATCACCTGTGTTAAAATTGGTTTTGTTATACGTCATTTTGCTTAAGGTCAATTTTCAAGAACCTATCAATGAGGTTAAGTGAGGACTTACTGTACTTATACAAGTTTCACTGAAAAGCCCAAGATACTATGTTCATAACCAAAAGAGTGCATGAACCCATAAAATAGAATGGGAATTGAAACTACAGCACCCCCTGTTTCTAACTCTTAAATTTATACTTCATTTAAGTGTTTTTGAACTTTATGAATTGTATGCCTAGCATTGGGTTCTGTCTCAGGCTCATTCTTTCTGTATACCTTATTCTCCAGTGTTGTAGCAACATTTTTATGGTTGCCTTTATGTAGGAAATCATACAACCAATTTACTTGCTATTTGGGAAATTTGTGTAGATCATTTGGTGTACAGAAATAGAAAAGTAGATGGTCACTTTCACCAGTCAGTGGAGGAAAAGTGATAAGAAAATGAAAATATGAGCAGTATCTAGCAACTTTTTGTATTGTCTAGGGTTTGGTTCTTCAACATTATGGGCCTTAAATCTGCATCAGACAACAAAATACACAACTTTCCCTACGCATATGCATATTCACATAACATTTATTAACATAAAACAAAATATCACAAAATAAATTTATTAATTTACGATGATGCTATATCTGTATAATGACTACCTTTCATAGATAATATGATAATTACCAGCTCCTCAGGAGAGAATATCTACCTGGAAATGTAATTTCTAGTAAAAGCTGGCTTAGTAATTCAGAGAAAGTAGATTTTTTAAGTCCTGAGAAATATTTTATCTAGGATTTGTTACAATTTACCTTTAAGAAAAAAGAATATATCTTCTTTGTGGCCCAATTTTTATAACCAAGCACTATCAGATTATCATTGAACAAATAGTATGAATTTACTTCTGCTTTGAAATCCGTGATGATCACTCTTGTTTTGATAACTCCTAAACATTTAACAAGCTATCAGGCTTATGTTTATCAACTATTCTTATGGATTTTTAGATTATTCAGTGAATTGGCTCACCAACACGCCTATGTTCTCTACCCTGAATGCATACCAATTAACAGTAAGAGGAAAAATAGCCAGGCTTAAAATCATGGTGAATATGTCTTGAGAACTGAAGAACAAAAAAAAGAAATCACTGAATGGTGGCTAAAGGTATAAGCTGGCTGATGTCACATGTATTAAAAGTACCTCACATAAGATCAACATCATTAGTCATTGGAAAAATGCAGTTTAAAACCATAATGTGATACTTGTATAAGCCTATTTACATTGGCAAAAATGTAAAAGACTGACCAGACAATTGTTGACAAGGATGTGGAACAACTGGAGATCTCATACATTGATGGTGAAAACATAAATAGGAAAATCCACTTTGAATAACATTTTGGCAGTTTTATTTATTTATTTTTTTGTTTTATTTTAAGGCAGGGTCTCACTTTTTCACCCAGGCTGGAGTGCAGTGGTGCAATCATAGCTCACTGCAGCCTCAACCTCTCGGGCTCAAGTGATCCTCCTGCCTCAGCCTCTCAAGTTGTTGGGACTACAGGCGTGTGCCACCATGTCTGGCTAATTTTATTTTTTAATTTTTAAAAATGTTTTATAGAGATGAAGTCTCACATGTCACCCAGGCTGGTCTCGAACTCCTGGACTCAAGTCATCCTCCTGCCCTGGCCTCCCAAAGTGCTGGGATTACAGGTGTGAGTCACCATGCCTAGCATTTTGGCAGTTTTTTAAAAGTTAAACATACACCCATATGACCTAGCCATTATACACCTAGGTATTTACCAAGAAATAAAAGCATGTTTGTGTAAAATGTTCACGAGTATTAATAGTAGCCTTATTTGTGATAGCCAAAACTTGTAAACAATCTAAATGTTTATCAACAAGCCAATGCATAAACTATTGTATATCCATATAACAGTGTACTTCTCAGTAATAAAGAGAAACTATCGTATGCACGTGAAAGAATTTCAAAAATAATTCTGCTGAGTTAAAGAAGCCAAAGGGGGGCTTACACTGTATTATTCTATTTATATAATGTTCTAGAAAGATGCAAAACTAACCTATAATTATAGAATAATGACAAGTGGTTATGTGGTGGAAGGATGGAGGAATAGATTACAAAGAATTACAAGGAAACTTGAGAGGTTCGCCATTAGAATTGTGGTGATGGTTACTGGAGTGTGAATATATATGTGCCCAAACTCAAATTGTACATTTTAAGGATGTACTGTTTACTTAATATCAGTTATACATCAATAAAGCATTTAATTTTAAAAATTACATCAAACGAAATGAAAAACCAGGGCTGCTGTCACAGCAAAGAAAACGAAATGAAAATATCTGATAAACACATAACTGCCTATGATTTAATGCTTTAAAGGTGATAGCACTGGAGAGAAAACAGAAAAATGGCATAGCTTGTGACACAAAAATTGTGTTTATTACTCACTAAACACAGTGATAAAAATCTACATTATGTCTGATGTAACCAGAGAAAGGAGACTCTCATTACAAGAATTGCTTATTTTACTACAAGTTTTTGCTACAAGTGACAACTTAAAAAAAAAATGCTTCTGGATGGAGGTTCACAAAGAAGGGTGTAGGAAGCTGCAAACTTTCTAACTTACCCAACATGTAGGGAGGGAAAATAAAATTAAACAACAACAACAAAAAATAGACAAAGTCATTTCCAACCAAAATTATAAAATGTGAATAAAATTAATAATAAAAAAGACAGTCAACAAAATAAGCTTTTGCTATGTAATTCCTTATGAATTAAAATTTAGTTCACAGAGAATTTATTATTATTGGGATGCTCAAAAAGATAATTAAAAGAAAGCATCCATTAAAAAAGAAAAAGATATCATAAATAAAACAGACGGATACAAAATCAAAATGAGAGGATGTCAAAAAGTACCAAATAGAAACACTGAAAATGAAAAGAAAATATATGGACATCAAAAAACAAATAAGAAGGCCGGGCTCTGTGGCTCACACCTGTAATCCCAGCACTTTGGGAGGCCAAGGCAGGTGGATCACCTGAGGTCAGGAGTTCAAGACTAGACTGGCCAACATGGTAAACCCCGTCTCTACTAAAAATACAAAAAATTAGCCTGTTGTGGTGCCAGGTGTCTGTAATCCCAGCTACTCAGGAGGCTAAGGCAGGAGAATCACTTGAACCTGAGAGGTGGAGGTTGCAGTGAGCTGAGATTGTGCCATTGCACTCCAGCCTGGGCAACAAGAGTGAAACTCTGTTAAAAAATAATAATAATAAATAAAAGGAAGGAAGGAAGGAAGGAAGAAAGAAAGAAAATAAATAGATGAGTTAAGCCCTGGACTGAACAAGGTTGAAAAACAATTAATGAGGTAGAAGATTTTAGTAAGAAAGTCACTCAGAAGTTCAGAAAGATGAAGAAAATAAATAAAATTAGGCCCTGTGGTTTTCTTCTATGTATGTGTAATCTCATCAAAACTTGGTCTCCCTCTATAAACAACTAAGAAACTGGACATAATACATGAAAAAACTGGTTTCAGATATTGAAACAATTGAAATTCAGGACTGTAATCTTTGAAAGACAGAAAACAAATTCTGTGAGCCTTAAAATGGCCAAAAGTTTTTTCCTAGATATAATTTCCAGATCGCAATGCAAAAGTGTAGAATTGAACTGAGGATATAGAGAATGGAGTTTAAAAAAGCCAAGGTAGCTACAATGTCCATGGAAGAGTACTGGAGAAAAGGAAACTATGCAGAAAAAGAAGACCCTGGGTTCTGCACTGGAGGGGTATTAGAGAGGCATTGAACGGGCTCTTCATTGAGCTGAAAACTGCACATGCAAAGGGTGAAATTCCACAAGGCTGAGCTAATCAGCAACTAGTAAGAAAAAAAAAAGAACAATTACACAGGAAGCTCTAAGCTAAAAAAAAAAAAAAAAAATCCCAAGTACTCACACATAGGTGGGAATTGTTTGAATACCCAACAGTCAGAATAGAGAGAACTTATTGAATACACAGAGGATTCCAAAGAGACCCAAGAAGGTTTTCATATTAGTAATGGAACTAAATCAAGTAAAGACTACTATAAACCAATTACAGCAAAAAAACTGAAAAGAAATTCTTAAAATGATCAAGCCATTTCCATGTAATCCGACTAACTGAGAGAACAAATTCCAACAGGGTTTAAAGAAACACATCAAAATCTACCACTTATCAAGGTAAGAATAACAATGTCCAGCATTGAACAAAAAATTGCTAGATGCATGAACAAGCAGAAAAATGTGATCCCCAACAATGATAGAAAAATCCACCAATGTAAATAGAACTTGAAGTGAGAAAGATAATGAAATTTTTAAATATCATAAATATTATGAATATACTCAAAGGTTTAAAGGAAAATATAAATAATAAGAAAAAATGGAAGATACAATAATGAGCTCAATGGAAACTCTAGAGCTGAAAAAGTTATATTTGAAGTGAAAAATTCACTGTATGGGGTTAATAGCAAAGTAGATAGAGGAAAAGTCCAAATAAATTGAATACATGACATTAGATATTATCCAAAATAGGGACAAAGAATACAAACCTCAATAAAATTAACAGAGATCCTACAGATACACAGCAATACCACGTGGGTCTAACATTCATGTAATTGAAGTCTCAGAAATGGGGAGGGGGATGAAGGAAGAGAAAAAAATGGCTACATATTTCCTATATTTCATGAAAAGAATAAACCAACACATCCAAGAAGCTCAACAAATTCTAACAGAATAAATACAAATAAAACTAAGAAAAATCACACTCAAAACATCGAAACAAATTAACAAAATAATCTTAAAATTAATTGTAGAAAAATAACATATTAAGTACAAAGGAAGAAAGATTTCTTAAAAATCCACAGAGAAAAAAGCAGAAGGCAAAACAAAATGGAATATCATCTTCAAATCGCTAAAAGAAAATAAAACTATTTCAAATTTTATGTCAGTAGAAACATCGTTTAAGTATGAAGAGAAACAAGGCAAACATGTTTACTCTTACCTCTTCAACTCGGCATTGTACTAGAGAGCTTAGCCAAGGAAAAAAAGGCAAGAAAAAGAAATAAAAGCCATACAGATAGGAAATGAAGAACCAAACTTGGTTGTATGTGTAGAATATGCAAAGAATGTAAACAACAGCTATTAGAATTAATAAGTGGGTTATAGGAAGGTCACAAAATACTAGGTTGTGATAAAAAATAAGTTGTGCTTTTTATGTTACAAGAAACAATTTGAAACTAAAATTTTAGAAATCAATTTTCAACAGCAATAATAAACATCATATGCTTAGGTATTGATCCAGCAAATTATGTGCATTATCTGTACACTGAACACTAAATAGTGATGCTAACAGAAATTAATGAAGAAATAAACAAATGAAGAGATATACTATGTCATGGATGAGGAGATTCATTATACTTAAGTACCAATTCTCCCCAAACTGCTCTATAGGTTGAATGCACTTCCAATCAAAATTCTTTCAGAATTAGTTTTTTTTTTTAAATACACAAGCTTATTATAAAATTTATATTGAAGGGTAAAATATAGCAAACATTTTTCCTTTTACCAAAATAATTTTAAAAATAGAAGACTAAAATTAGAACTTATTCTAGCTGATTGAAAGAAATAAAGTTGTAGTATGCAAGACACTAGGCACTACCAGAAAAAAAAAAAAAGAAACCTTTATCAATGAAGCAGAACGAAATATCTAACAATAAATCCTCACTTATATGGTCAGGTGTTTTTCAACAAAAGCATTAAGGCAATTCAATGTTAAAATAATAGTCTTTTCAACAAACGATGCTGGAAAAATCAGATATCCATATGCAAAAAAACCTCAAATTATAACTTGCACAATATACAAAATTTTATGCAAAACAAATCAAAGACTTAAATGTAAAATCTAACATTTAAACACATCTAGAAGAAAACGTGAAAACATTTGTGTGACCTTGGATTAGGCAAACATTTCTTAGACATGACACCAAAACCATGATGTGTATACCAAAAAATTGGATGCTGTCAAATGTAAGAAGTCCTGCTCTGCAGAAGACAATGTATGTATGTATGCTTCCATTTATATGACATTCTTGCAAAAAAAAAAAAAAAAAAACTATAGGAACAGAGAACATTGTTTGCCAGAGGCTGGGGACAGAGAGAAGGATTCACAAAAAATAAGAATCCAGAAATGTTTTTATGTGATGGAATTGTCCTTTTCCTTGATTGTAGTAGTGGTACTTACAAAACTTGCATAATTTTCCTATAAAAAGCATGAATTTTTCTATATATAAATTACACCTCTATTTTTAAAAATATAAAAATTAAAGGGAATGTAAGACTTTTTCAGAAAATAAAAACTAGAGTGTATATCTATACCAAGTAAAGAAATTAAATTAATAATAAATAAACTTCCTATAAAGAAATTCTAGGTCCACATGGGTTCACTTGTGAATTCTCTCAAATATTTAAAGAACAAATAATATCCACAAAATCTCCTTCAAAAAAAAGAGAAAAAAATTAGAGAAGATGGAAATACTCCCCCAGATCATTATATGAAGCCAGCATTACCCCCAATACTAGAAACTAAAGCTGAAAAAAGACAACACAAATTAAGAAAGCTAGATATCAATATTGCTCTTAACTATATACTTAAATCCACAAAAAAAATTAGTAAACTAAATTTAGTAACATACCAAAAAGGTTATATACCAAGTGGGACTTATCCCAGGAGTTAAAGATTGGTATAGTATCTGAAAATCAATTTATGTAATAAACAATATTAACAGAATGAATGTCTAAAACCATGTGATAATCTCAATAAATGAAGAATAAAATGAATAAAAGCTAACTCATGATTTTCAAAAAGCTCAAAAAGACTAATAATAAAAGGGATTTCCTCAACCTGCTAAATTATATAATTTTGCAATATAATATTGCAATATATAATTTTGCAATATAATATTGCAAAAAAAATTATATTCACCATGCAGATGTTCCTTGACTTACGATGGGGTTATGTCCCATTAAACCCATCATAAACTGGAAATATTCTGAATTGAAAGTGTGGAAAGTGTTTTCAACTTACCATAGGTACAGATATTTGTGACATCCAGAGGTAACTCCATCCAGGAGTGTACTGAATGCATTTGCTTTGTACCATCATAAAGTCAAAAAATCAAGAGTGGAGTCATCATAAATCTGGGATGTCTGTAGTATTGAAAAGTGGAAAACATTTAAGCATTTGTGTAACCAAAAAGTGTAAGATTTTGTACTGAAAATTACAAAACCCTGATGAGAGAAATTAAAGATTGAGATATTTTATGTTTGTGGACTGGAAGAAAATACTGTTAAAATGCCAATTCTACCCACACCAATTTAATGAAATTCTAATTAAAAAAAAAAACAACTCAGCAGGCTTTTTTTTTTTTTTTTTTTTTTTGGAGAGGTTGAATGTGATGCATATAAAAATGGAGAGGACCTAGAGCAACTGTGATCCTTTCTTTTCTTTGGCCGGTTGCGGTGGCTCACGCCAGTAATTTCATCACTTTGGGAGGCCGAGGCGGGCAGACCGGGAATTCAAGACTGGCCAACCTACAGACACAGCTATTTGGAAGGCTGAGGTGGGAGGATCGCTTGAGCCCCAGAGGTGGAGGTTGCAGTGGGATGAGATTGTACCACTGCACTTCAGCCTGGGTGACAGAGTGAGACCCTGTCTCAAAAATAATAATAATAATAAATAAGCTGTGATTTTTTTTTGATGTGTTAACTTCACTGGGCTACAGTCCCCAGTTATTCCACCAAATGCTATTCTAGATGTTGTTGCGAAGGTATTGGGTAGATGTGATGACTATTCATAATCACTTGATTTTAAGTAAAAAAGATTATCCCAGATAATCTCAGTAGTGTTGATTCAATAAGTTGAAAGTTCTTAAAAGCAGACCTGAGACATCTCTGCAGAACAAAGTTTGCCATGGACAGCAGTTTTTCAACTTGTGACCAAGAGATGGAGACTGTGTTTCCTCACGGCCTACCCTACAGATTGTGGACTTGCCTAGTCAGCCCCCATTTTCACATAAGTCAATTCTTTTTTAAATTTTTTTATTATTTTTATTTTTTTGAGATGGAGTCTGTCTCTGTCACCCAGGCTGGAGTACAGTGACAGTGGCGTCATCTCGGCTCACTACAATCTTTGCCAGCTGGGTTCAAGCGATTCTCCTGCGTCAGCCTCCCAAGTAGCTGGAATTACAGGTATGCGCCACCATGCCTGGTTAATTTCGTATTTTTAGTAGAGATGGCGTTTCACCATGTTGGTCAGGCTGATCTTGAACTCCTGAGCTCAGGTGATCCTCCCACCTTGGCCTCCCAAAGTGCTGGGATTACAAGTGTGAGCCACTGTGCCTGGCCCTAAGCCAATTTTTATAGTAAATTTCTTAGTATTTATTTTACATGGGTTCTGCTCATCTGAGTGATCCCTAACTGATAGCAGAAGCCAGGTCAATTTTTAAAAAGAAGAACAATGTTGAAGGACTTCCACTACTCAATTTTAAAATGCACCATAAAGCTACAGGAATCAAGGCAGAGTGTTATTGGCATAAAGATAGGAATGTAGAAACAGAATTGAGAGTTAAGAAATGAAATGATTTTTTACAAAGGTACTCAGGCAATTCAATTGAAGAAACGATGGTGTTTTTGACAGATAGTGCTAGGACAATTAGTTATCCATTTGTAAAGAATTAGCTTAGTCTCTTCTCTCACACTATCAAGAAAATTATCTCGAAATGGTTTACAGGTCTAAATATAAGAGTTTAAACAATAAAACTTCTGAAAGAAAATATAGGAGAAAACCTTTGTGAACTTGAGTTAGGCAGAGTTCTCAGATATGATATCAAAAGCACAGTGCATAAAATAAAATGATAAATTAAATTTCATTAAAATTAAAATATTTGCACTTCAAGAGATACTTTAAGAAAATAAAAACACAAAAGACTGTGAAAAAATATTTGCAAATTACATGCCTCATAAAAGTATCGTATCCAGAATAAATAAAGAAGTCTCACAAGTCATAATAATAACACAAAACCCTGATATAAAAATGGGTAAAACTTAAATGAACATTTCGCCAAAAAAGACATAAGAATAGCTAATAAGCACGTGAAAAGATACTTAACTTTATTAGGCATTATAGATTGCTTATAAAAAAAATAAACAGACAGTAACAAGAATTGGTGAGGATGTGGAGAAATTAAAATGTAACATGGGTTGTATAATGTTATAGCCACTTTGGAAAATATTTTGGCCATTTCTTAAAAAGTTAAACATATTTGCCATATGTGCAGTGGATTAAGGATGTCTCAGCAATTCTACTGCTAGGAATCCACTGAAGAGAAATGAAAATATAAGTCCACACAAAGACTTGTACACGAATGTTCACAGCAGCATTATTCATATTAGCTAAAACCTGGAAATCATTCAAATTTTTATTTGGTAAATGAACAAACAAAATGTAGTATACCATAAAATAAAATACTATTCAATACTAAGAGAGAATGAAATGTCAATTTATGTTACATTAATGACCACAAAAACATACTAAGAAGTCAAACCAAAATATTATTCTATGGTATTGTATATACAAAATGTCCAGAAAAGCAAATTCTTAGAGATAGAAAGAAAATCAGTGGTTTTCTGGGACTGGGGGTGGGAGCAGGATTGAGTGCAAAGGGGATCCAGGAACTTTAGGAAATTTGAAGCAAACATCCTAAAATTGGATTACGGTGCAGTATAGGAGAAACACAAGTCTATGACAATCATCGATCAACGAATTGTACACTTAGAATGAGAGCATTGTTATATAAGTTATATCACAACAAAGCTATAATAATACATTATTTATATAAAAATATTAAAAATATAAAAAGAACTTGCACTATTTATGAATAGACACTTTTAAAACTATATAAAAATGAGAAACCCTAAATTCAAGATCAGATTTCCTCAGTGTAGAGAAGGAGACAAATAAGGAAGTGGTTTAAGTCCTGCCTATAATGTTTTGCCACTTAAAAAACATAAAACAGATATGGATATGCTAGAAAAATCTTATAACTGTCATAACATGGTTAACTTTCTAATAATATTTATATACCTATTTTGTTTTAATATATTTATCATAAAGATTTTACTATGTAAATTTATTGATCTTAATAAATATATATATTATATTTGAATCAAGTTGTGTGTAAGATAGTAGATTCTGCTTTATTCCCAGAATTATAGGAGAAACATTTTCTTCCATATTTTAAATTTTCTTCCAAATAACCCTTACTATTTACTATATCTTTTTGCATCACAGTGTAATTTACCCATTCTTGTCTGTCAGATACACGAATTGCTTGTAGCAAACGGATATTTGGCTACTATAAATAAAACACCTCATATGTTATTTATTACTTAATTCTAACTCATCTAAAATTTAAGGTAAAGCTCTGATTTAATGTTTTTCTGACTGACTTTTAAAGCATCATTTATTGACTATTTTATCTTTCTCCATTCACTCGTATGCTATCTTTATGTGTAGAAAATATTACATTGAACGATATGAAATTGCCAGTTTTGTAAGTCAAAAGCAGTTAAATATTGGTAATTTCAGATAGTTCAGTCTAACTAATGCATCAGGACTATCTATTCCACTGTATTAAATTCTAATTTCTCCTTTATTATGAGAGTTTGTTCATAACATGATAAAGTGGGTCCATTGATTTCCTCCTTTTTTCTCCCTAAGAACTAGTTTTCTTATGTATTTTTTCAAACTTTCTTTTTTTTTTTTAAGAAATATTTGTCAGATTTCCCAAAATATTCCCCTTTATTTTAACTATCCCTGTGATGTAACTTTAATTCTATTTGGGGAAAAAAATGACATGTTTACAAATGCTAAGTATTCCTGTTTATTTATCTAAGCACAATTTTAGGGATTCTTTCCATGTGTCCCATACATTTCTTGTTGAGATTTTATATAATATCCCAGTATTTTATATAATATTTGTTTCTCACATTAATGAGATTGTTTTTCATTGTATTTTCTAATGATTTATTACTTATATAATCATAATATTAATAACTAACATTTATTCAACACATTTAACATGCTGGCTGCTAATCAGCTTTTATGAAGTTTGTAATGTAATCTTCACAACATTTCTGTGAAGTACTTACTAATGCTAGCTTCGTGATGTAGATGAGGAAACTGAGGCATAGAAAGTTTAAGCAACTTATTCATGATGCCATAGATTATAAGAAAGTATTTAAATATAAATTGCATAATTACAAGACCCTAATTTTAACATCACATCAGAACAGTTTTATTTACCTACTGTCACATAATTGAGCTCTTCCGTTACTTCTGTAAGTATTTTAGGTTATTGTTATAGCTTCTCTGGCTATCTCATTTACATCTCATACTATATATAAAACCTTTCATTTATACCTGTCATCCTTTCTCCACTGAACAGAGAAAGGCTCCTTTGTTCTTCCTGAATTCTTGATGTCTTTATCTCTGAAGAAGAAAAAATATATATATCCCCGATTTTAATCCAACTGTGAAGTTCTTGGGCCCATTGTTAGACAGACACAAATCAATCTATATTTTTAAACTATCCAATAAATGTACATTGTTCCACTTTATGCTACTGTGTCCTCTTATACAATATTAGCTTAATCTGAAATACACAGACAATATGCCAAGTTTTAAATCAAATTTTTTTCATTCATATGTATGTATTAGCCAAAAAGCTTCAAATTTACATGGCCCAAAAAAGTCCATTTAATAAAGCAAACACTTATTCAGCCTTAGCTTACATAACATAACTTACATAACCATGTGATAATTTACATATAGTCAGTAGTCAAAAAACAAGTAAACCTAAATATAAACATCTATGTGTGAGAACTTATTTACTATGAAATCTTACTAACAGGTTCATAAAAACCTCTTTTTATAAAAATTCTAACATCAAGTTACATAAATAGTTCTGCATAGCAATTATGCTAAGAATTATCTTTGCAACTTATTCCTTAAGTAGTTTAGATAGCAATAAGGGGAAAAATCATCTTATGTGACTTTGATGTGTGACAAATCCGAGAATTGACAAGACCGTGTAAATCATGTGTACTATCATGCCTCATCTGAATGTCTCTATAACATATACAAGTTGAAGGATTAAATGTGAGAAGAGCTTTCAGAGCTGTGTCAGTGCTGAGGGCTGTCGACACTGATTAAGACACTGACAGAGTGCACAAAAAAACCATTTGTTGGCATGACATATCAGATGGGTGAAGAATCCGTCTTTGTCTATTGAGTTCAGTTTTCTTCCAAACTGACTTACGGATCAGCTGTAGTGTTTCCAGAGGCAAATAGTACACTGATTTTTAATATAGACATTATGCAAAATAGGTAGTAATGAAAAGTTTTTAAAGAGGCTTTTCTATAGCATTAGTAAGCACAATGAACAACTGTGCATTAATATGAACAGTGTTTCCTTCCGTCTTCTACTTCTAAGAGCCACTTTTTAAAACAGCAGCTCCCATTAAAAGGCTAATTCTCTTTCTACCCATGACTAAACTGTGTGGTGAGGTTTACTTTTGTTTGGCACTGAAAAATAAATGATGGAAAATTGGAGCTAACAATATGTTCTGATTATTCCTACGGTATACAATATTCTCTGAATGGGACAAACCATGTTTATCACACTAGGGAGGGTGAGTAAGGGAGAGAGATTCCCTGTGATTTATTGGCACGCATGATGCTGTTAAATAGCCATTTTATTATTCTGCCTTGACACTGACAAATTTTATTTAAATTCTAGGAACTAAAATTTTTTACATGTAAAATCTTACCTAAATATTGTATCGACTATGAGAAATAAAAGTTATTTGGATTAGTAGTTAAGACCATTGGGTCCATCAAGTGTTATGTTCCACTTGTTATTCTAAATCATATGAGTTTTTATTGTTTCTATCTAATACATTTTAAGTGGTCTCTTTCCTACATTTCTATATTTTAAAAAGTGGTACCACAGAGTAGATCATCATTCCAGGAAGCCAGATTCTCCAGTTAAGAAAGGATACAGATTGTCTCCATATATACCCTTATTCCTATTATATTCTTAGCTTAAAAGTGACGTCAATACAAGCAGCCCTATCCAATATGTCTGGCTATCCCAACATAGGAAAAATACATATTCCATTGCATGAATGTATACTCAGTGCTGAGTTGCTAATGCCAATGAAAGAAGATATTTTTTGAAAGGGGAAAGGAGAGTCAAAAGCCCATAAACACTCTCTATCCTGGTACAATTGAGATGAAAAATAAAAATTCTGAGATGACTGGCCAGAGTTATTGTAAAATCTGTGGTTAGAGAAGAGAGTAAAGCATGACTCAACATATGAAACTCAACTCTGTGGTCGAGTTTGTGGCAAAACACAGAATAGTATTCCAAATAATTCTAAAACTTGTAGTACTTGTTTATATCTAGTGGAATATAACCTAGGGGAGAAAAAAAAACAAAGTCTTTAGTTAATGGGTATTGTTATTTTCAGACTGTTGTGTATGAATTATGGGATAAAAAACAAATACACAATTATCCTGGTGCCATTGAGAACCAAGGAGTTTTGGCAAGGGAGAAACAGGATATAGATATTAGAGAGATGAGATTAAGTAAAAACTATGTAGTCTTGAATATGAATTACAAGTATCCATGATATATTAAAGAAAAGACAATAAATTTCTTAGCTCTGTCCACTGAAAAATCCTAGAAGCAATGATCAAATAAAATCTCTAGACCTCAAAGTGGTCTCTAAATATCATTTCTATCTAAAAGAATATGAGAATCCCTTATGAAACGGCCGATTCCACATTTTGAGCAGAATACATACGAGATGCTCCTGGAACATTTTGTCATACCAAAGCAGAGAAAGAAAGACTACCAGGGTAATAATAAAATGACTCAGGAGCCTACTTAAAGATATTGTCAAGAGCCTGAACTGAGACAATCTAACATCAGTAGGTATGAAAATGCAATGGATTAAAAATTACCTAAAAGATTTAAATAAATGAGCCTATATATTAATATTAAAAGAAAAACAATATATGGTTGTCTTTTAGAAGATGCTGAGAAACCAACTCATTTTTTAAACTAGCAAATCAAATGTTGAATATTATTTTTCCATTCAATCTTCATCTAAAGGTAACCAAATAGTCGATGAGGGAAAGTTTCTCTTTATTAAAGTAGTCCGATTACTTGAATACTAACTGTAGTGTAGTCTACTAATAGAAGAAGAAATGACATAACTAAAGTATGCTTGTTTTCATAATCTATCAAAATAATGGATTTAGGCCAGAGATCAGAAAACTTTTCCTGTAATGAATCAGAAGGTAAATATTATAGGCTTTGAGGTCTGTATGGTTTCTGTTTCAACTCTGCTGTTATAGCATAAAAGAAGCCATGGAGAAAACATAAATGAATAAATGTGTCTGTGTTCCAATAAAAATTTTTTTACCAAAAGAGGCTGCAGGACAATTTGGCCCATGGGCCATAGTTTCTTTGATGTAGACAATGATTATCAATGGCAGCTAACATCAGAGACAGAGATAACAAGAGAGTATATGCTTCCAGATAGAAGTATATAACAATACAAAACACAATTTATTAACTATTAAAAATGAACCTGGTCAAGGTTCTAGGCCTAAATATCATGGAACAAGGCAATGTATCAACCAGTTATAATAAAAAGGTCAATACCTTTGTAGATCCTGATTTTAAAAATATATATTTATTTGTGTATGTATGTGTATATAAGTATGTATGTGTACACATATGCACACATAAATTCACACATACTTACATATATATGAGATAGGTAGGGAAATTTGAACACTATTGGTTATATGATGATACTAATATATTGTTATTGATTGGTTTAGGATAATATGATATTGTGGTTTGTTTTCAAAAATATCCTTTGATACTGAATATTTTCATATGAAATTACATGCTACTTGAGATTTGCTTCTAATTAATCTAGAAAAAAGATGGAAAGTGAATGAGACATAAAACAAAATTAAATAGCAGTTGATAATTACTGAAGCTGAATGTTAACACTGGGACTCATTATACCATTTTTCTATTTTTGTGTATGTATGAAATTTTTCAGTATGTTAAAAAAGCAGAAGAATATACTTTGTAGTTTATATATTTCAGTTTCTTATCTGGAATACTGGTAATTTCCATTTATTTCAGGCTTTTCTCTTCTTTGGTATTCTTTTGTATTTGTCCATTGCAAATTCATATTATTTGCCTTTGACTATCCCTTGATTTTCAAGGTCATATAAATTTTATTTCATCCAAGGAAAAAGCCATTCTCTTAAATTAGGGTTATTCCTCATAGTTCTTGACATAGCATGTTCATCAACACTACATTGTAACTCTTAACTTATTCTAAGAAATCAATGTCCTTAATTAAATTCTGAATTCAGGTTTCTTTCTAGTTCATGATGTAGGACAAGGTAACCCTATTGAGGTTAGGATGACAATTTAGATGACTTACTAGGTGGATATTAACTTTATAATACTATGTACTATAATAGCATTGTACATTATTAAAAATGCATAAACCTCATATCAAGAATAGGATATACTCATTTTTACTATGCTTATTGATTTATAAGTACTTTTATAATCTTTGACCAATGAACATGGAAATGTAGTTACAGGAAATTTCTGAGTTTAATATGAATTGTAAAAGAAGGAACTCCAGAAACAAAGAAGCAATAAAGCTATATTTTAGGTTTTACAAAAAGAGTTAAGATTTATCAAATTATATTTTATTTCATTATATACTGAGCAACTACTCAGGTATAATTGGAAGCATTTGGATTTTTATTTCACAATATATAAAATTATACTTGATCATTTCTCTCTTAATTTCATTTAAATTATCATTACAAAGTATCACATCTCTTTAAAGGATATTTCCTTAAGACTTCTAAATTTTGCCCTGTCTCCATAAAATACTTGCTGCTAGCTTATGTAAATACTCTTTTAATTATTATTTTAGCCACAACAACTATTCTTTATTAATGTTAACCATGTTGCAGTTACTTTATATACATTTATTAAATTTTTAATATTCAAAATGACATTGGAGTGATGGACTTACTCCCATCACATATTAGAAAACTGACACTTAGTGAGGACAATTAAAATTCTCGAGTTTTTGTAGTCTTAAATGAAAGAGTTGGGTTTCAAGCTCAGATGTGAGTCTCTAGGGCGCACATTCTTTCTGGCACACAATGCCATGTAAGTTATCTAAAGCCATATGTCAAAAACCTACAATTATTATGAAGATACCAGCCCTCCAGCCTAATGTTAAATGCACTTTTCTTTACTATGAGTGACCACCATATACATACACACTACAGGCAAGCAAGTAGCACAGAATATAGAAGTAGAAATGATACCAACCCTCCTGAATTCCACTGAAAATGTTAAGATGATATTTCCAGTTAAAAAAGGATTAATTTAAGGTAACTTCAAAATACATGAAAGATAAATTAATCTGATTCAAAAAATGTAACATATGAGAAAAATAAAGTCAAGAAGATAAGTGTATTATCTAAATATTGGGAAAAATTACAAATAGATTGTTTACTATGACATTGAGAAATTTTTATTTTATATAATAGGACCCCAAAGACTGTTTTCTTAGAGTTTCATATCTTTGACATATGATATGTATATTTACCCACATAAAATGTCTTCAAAAATATATTTTTAAGGCTAAATAATCATATTTACCCCTCTATTTATAGTGATATTCCGTGAAAGAAAATAACTTAGGACTTGAATTTGTGCCCAAGAGTTAAAATCTGGGTCTCATTTTCTTCTTGAAAAAAATGGTTGTAGTGAGTTCTGACAGGTCTTTCGAAATCACAAATTTCCCATAATCACAATTCAGATGAGTTGCAACTCTCCAGGACAAACCTGTATGTTTAACAGCCATTTCTTCTACAAATGGCCCTGCAGTCCTTCTTAGTGCATGGCTACATATTGTACTCTCACATTTTCCATTCAACCCATACCGAACCTGAATCTCTTCATTTCTTTATAGGTTCCATGTTACCTCTAGCTTCCAGGTAACACAAGCTGTTTTCTCTGCCTGAAACTCTCTTCTACCACTCCTCCCTGGACTAACTCCTCCCATCTTTCAGGGATTCTTTACACTCTTCCTCCAGGAAACTTTTGCATATTTCTTGCATTTATTTGTAGCCAATAGACATACTTTTATCCAAGAACATGAACCTCTTCTAACTCCTTCCAGCATGGCAAGAGTTGGGTCTTCATCTTGGGATTTGAATCATTTTCTCTTTTCCAGAGAATGAGATTTAAATGTCTCTATAAATTTGCTGAAACAAAATTCCACCACTTGTCAACGAAACACAAGAGAGAAAGTTCTTGTTTTCTAATGGGGGGAAAATGATTGTTAACGTAGAAAACCTATGCATGAGGAAAACTTAAGGTCCTGGCTGCAGACAAGGTAGACAATGAAAAAACTGAACAATTTCTTCCATCACCCTTGGTCCTAAATATAGTAAGAATGACAAGTAATCTCTAGAGTATACCCAAAGGAAGGGAAAACCAGAGGCTTGTCCTCTGCTGCTGTTGAAACATCTATACTGACAGTCCCAATCCAAGCTGTCCAACCTGTTTATTGGAGGCAATCAATTTTATTTATTTATTTATTTATTATTTATTTATTTATGTTTGCAGAACTTTGGGGCTTATATTCAAAATGGCTCTTCACTTTTACCCATGGGGCATCTATCTATAAAGCAATTTCTGTACCAATTGCTAGTAGCCAGTATGATGAAGTCAACTATTTGCTTGATTTCAGATAACTGCAAATTTGCTAGTAGCTGCTGCAAATACCTCCCAGGTTGGAACTCTGCTAGGAATAAGGAGTTTCTAATGAGGTAAAAGAACAGATCATCTAAATTTGGCAAAATCTGTAGAAATGATAAATATTTGTTCATTTTATGTTATCAAGAAAATCCCCTGATTTTCACTTTATAATGAGGACCAGACCCATTTCTCTGGTTACAAATGGCTATGCACTAGGAAAGGCAGCCCCATAAGCAGCTGTCTTAGATGTTTAAAACAGCAAATCTAAGCTTGTGTTTGTGTGTGCATGTATGTGTACTTAACCATTTGAAACATACCCTGAATAACACTGCACTTCCAGAGTTGGATGAGATGATCCTTCTATATGTTCATGTAGCATCTTGTACTTCTAGCATAGAACTTCTCACACTAGGTTGACTTGCTTATTTAAATTCTCTAAAGGTAGAAACTATAAATTGCTCATTTTTGGGTCTGCAGTGCCTAAAACAGCCTCAGACACAGAGTAACTGCAAGGTAAATATGAACTGAATGAAAGTTGTATCCACCATAAAAGACACAATGGATTATGAGTATGCTTTTTACCACACTCAACATATTCATGTAGATGCTTTATGTGTATGTATTTATCCCAAATATCATTAATGCAATCAAAAGCATAAAAATATAAGAAATGTATGACTCCCATATATGGTAAAGCCAAAACCAAGTTGACCTTACTGCTTGTTACCCAAAAACAAAATGTATAGAAAGAATAGAAAAGTCCAAGAACACTTTACAGGATGCTCAATAATACATTTCTGCATTTTCAGAAGGTTGAAAACAGCAGCAAATGGATACTTTCCAATTTAATTTTAAATTAAAAGATAACTTGAACAGAGAATTCCATAGCAGAAACCATAGTCAGTATGCCCTGGTATCAAGTGTCTCAAGATTAAATCAAGGGCAGATTAAATACCCTGCTGAGTCATAACTCAGTGACAAACCCATTAGATTACATTTTCTTCCCACAGAGTCCAATGTCAGAAGTAAAAGACTGAAAGGTCATTCAGTCCTTCCTGAAATGACCTGAAAGTTTTCTTTATATAATACAGTATGTAGTGTTTTCTCCAATTAGTTCTTTAGTATTAAAAGTTTTGCTCAAAATTCCACTAAAACTAACTTCAGTGAGTTTCATTCCCTATTTCTCCTATAAGAGTCAAAAACCTCATGGGAGTTTCTGCTCCCCATTATATTACTAAGCTCTTTTATTCTTCATCATGATCACCCTTGTCTAGTCACCTTGTTCTTCTTCTTTGTACAAACCAGGTATGCACCCAACTTAGGGCCTTTGCACTGGCTGTTTACTTGCCCTCATGGCACTCTGCCCACTGATGTCAATAGGGATCATCACTTTTACCAATTTCAGACCTTCAGTCAAATGTCATCTTCTCAGTGAGGCCTTCCTCTTCTACCTAGTGCTGGAAACTTGCCCTAACACCACTCATCTCCCTTGCCATCTTCTAATATACTATGTAAGTGACTCAGTTATTATCTTCAATGTGGATTTCTCCCCACTCATGTGTAAACTCCATGAGGAAAGGTGATTTTCTGCTCTACCTCTAGTACCTAGAACAGTTTGTGCCTGAACTATCATTAGTTCACAGGACATATTTGTTGAATAAATAAATACAATAGCTATATATTTTTTTAAATGCATCGTTTTCAAAAGGACTTAAAGATGTTGAAAAGCTTACTGAAATGTTTTTAAAAACCAGAAGTGTGTATACAGCATGATTACAATTGTGTAAAAAGAAATTTAAAAAGCAACCAACCAAAATCCCATACATGGAAATATTAAAGATGAAGAAGAATGTAAGATAAAACACACAAAAATAAAACTCTCAGAAATTGAATTTGTATGATGGAACTATGGGTGAATTTTTTCTTCCTTTTAATTTTCCATATTTCCTAAATTTATAAAGAAACATTACTTTAGCATTTAAAAAAATGCGAAGAAAAAAACAACTAAACATGGTTTTTTTTAGCTGCTCTTTAGTATTTTTTTAACTCAGTTTCTCTGTGTTGCAATCTGGACTAAATCCTTGATCTATCTCT
Organism: Pan troglodytes; assembly: GCF_028858775.2. NCBI lineage: Eukaryota > Metazoa > Chordata > Mammalia > Primates > Hominidae > Pan > Pan troglodytes. The sequence continues at coordinate 58,920,111 of NC_072411.2, read as the reverse complement.
TGAATCATGAATTCTCTCTTCATCTCTGTCTAAATGTTACTTTTTTCTCTTGAGATTTGTAAATTCTCCTTAAAAAGAAAACTTCAGCATTTCTAATTTATTCTTTCATGTCTACCTAATATTGTTTTTGAATTTTTTAAAAGAATTGTTTTAATTTATGATTGCTTTTGGTTTCACAGTTTCTTAGGGGTTATTTTAGTAGATACAATTCAGTGTTTTATCTTTTTGAGATTCTCAATGTGTTTGTGAAGTCTTTTTTCGGTAACGTTATAATTTTCATTTTTATCTACATTGAATTCATCTCCCAGCAATTGATTTTTATTTTGTCAGCTGTCTTTTGAGCATTCATTTTTAATAATCATTTTCAGACATTTCTTGGTTGGGAGTTTACTACGATCTCTCTGTCTCTGCCTTTCCTTGTCTTTCTCTCCCCACCATTTTTCGTGTGTGAAGTTTTAAGTTGACTACACATCACTTTCTGCCTGGGGCCTTCAGGCCAGATAATGAGCTGTCCTGGAAGAATGTTACCCCTGGGCTGCAGGGTAATTGTGAATATTTTCAATTCCAGATACTCGAGTTAGGGGTAGCTTGGCCCAGACTTTGGATGCGATGTAGAGTCCTTCCTTTTCTTAGAAATGCAGTTCAATTCATATAGGCATTGGTCCCAGTCAGTGACCTGTTACAGCTTTATACAGCTTCCTTTCTGGGTTGAAGATGCCTTATTTTACTCCCCAATTTCAAGCATGTCCTTTCCTCTAGTCCTTTTACCCTTGAACATTCCTCAACTGACAGATGTGGTACTCAGACAGCCACAGCCTTTGCCCCACTTGCTGTTTTTTATTTCTCTTCTGGTTCAGTTTCACAATGAGGCTTTCTTTGCTTTTGAGTATGGTTATATCCTTCTAATTTAATCTTTTTCTGTACATAATTAATCAGAGAAGACTTCCAGAGAAAGAATCAGTTGTATGGAGAGAGAAACAGCATGTTGTTGAGTTAGTAGAAAATGAGTTAAGTTAATAAATTTAGAAAAGACAGTACATATTAATAGGACCTAATGGATAGCCAGAGAACAGAAGGCAGCAGAACTAAGAGGATACTTTCCCTTCCTCTGACATAAAAAGTGAGGAGAACTAATATCTCAGTAGGAGCTGATCAAGTTGAGATAAGGATTCAGAATTTCCCATTCAGTATTCATAGATGTCTTGACAAAATGATTCTCATTTTTAAAATAGTTATAGCGAGGAAATTGCATGAAAATAAAAGTATATAGCAATTTAGGTGGAGAAACTTATTATCTAGCAAGAGCATGAGAGGAACAAGGGGGAGAATGTGGCTTATTAATAAGATCTTATACTAGTCCTGCATGTTTTAAGGGTACATGTATTGCCTCTTGTGTCTCTCAGTAACTTACCTGAGTCATGTAGACCACTGGTCTTCAACTCTGACTTCACAATAAAATCACCTAGTGACATTTCAAAAAATATTGGTGCCCAGAATCTCATTCCCAAAGATTCTGATTTAATTGTTTTACTGTAGGGCCTGGCTCATGTTATTTTTTAAAGTACCTCAGATGCTTCTAATGTGCAACTAGGGCTGAAATACTACACAGAAATACTGAATGAATAAACATCATGTAGTTGCAAATCTATATATTTTTTCTTTTCTCTAGTATATTTTCGCCACAAGGCCTGAAAGTGACCTTGGACAGAGAAATGGCAGAAATCCATTCTCTTGATGAGCTGTGTAAATTGGCTTGTGAATTAGTTCCCTATTGCTGCTGTAACAAAGTATCACAAGCTTAGCATTTTGAAACAACAGACATCTTTTTTGGGGAGGTACATTATCCTGCCTGCCACAGTTTGGTATAGAAGTGATTGTAGCAACTTGATGATTAGATCACTCTTACCATTGTGAAGTTCATGGAGATCAGACTTGTTCAGAGGGGCTTGAGGGAAAAGATCATGGAACCAATATTGTCAAGAATTGCTATATTGCTTGAATACAAGAGAGTATTTTGAAACATGACCTTATATTGCCTTGGTTTGAAATCTGAGATGGTCATTTTCAATAATATCACTTTGTTCCTGACTTTGTTAAATATGTTAGCTCTTCTACCTCTTCCTCTACCTTCTGCCACCTTTCATATATCCTACCTTCTGTCTGTTACATTTGAATTTTTACCTCATTATTTTTGTTAACATATACATTTGTTCTACAAGTAAAAGCAGTCTTCCTAACTCTGGCCGTGAATTTATAAGTTGAAAAACAATATAAAGAATTACATTATTATGGCTATGTAAAAATTTTTCACTGCTGAGCCAATTAGTGGGCTGGGAATATAATTTTTTTTCTCTCTTGGCCCAATGTCATGACTCTGGATGACTCAATAAAAAATGTTCCTAGATTGGGCACGGTGGCTCATGCCTGTAATCCCAGCACTTTGGGAGGCCAAGGAGCAGAAATCACTTGAGGCCAGGAATTCAAGACTAGCCTGGGCAACACAGCAAGACCTTATCTCTACAACAATTATTTTTAAAAGTTATCTGGGCATGGTGGCGCGGGCCTGTAGTTTCAGTTACTCAGGAGGCTGAGCCAGGAAGATCCCTTGAGCCCAGGAATTTAAGGTTGTAGTCAGCCTGGGCGACAGATTGAGATTCTGCCTCAAAAAAAAAAAAAAAAAAACCCTAAATTCAACAGTAAGAACACCACCAATGGATTCCCTTTTCTTATGCTATTAATATACTTACAAATTTAAATGATCATATTTTCAGTTGTCTCATATTTGGATCGTGATTTTCTTCCTAGAATTTACTATCGTTACAAAACAATCCTATGGGGAAAAACTACCCCCATAAATTTTCATTTAAGCAAAATGAATAAGCTGTAGAGATATGTTATAAAACATCAGATTTATAGTGAAGAATAATGTATTGCACACTTAAAAATATGTTAATGCTCATGTTGTGTTCTTATCACAATAAAATAAAATCTAAACTTGTCTTTTTTTTGAGCCATGTGTTTTTTCCAGTTTTTAATAATACCATGTAATCTATTGACTCCTTCTTTTTGCACAGAACTTCCCCCTACAGCCTTCTATCCTCTGGCTCCAGTCCTGATTAGTTGTTAACGGCATGGCTATATTCTCAAACCTCCCTTTCTACAATTTCTGTCTCTGCCTTTCTGTTTCTCTCTGCAAATATCTTTGAGATTATCATCAAATTTCTCATTTTTAAAAAATGATTGCAAACTTATACATCTTTTTTTTACTTTAGAAATTTTTTTTCGTCTTTAGATATTCTGTATATTTTGAAAAATGACACAGAAGGTAGGTCTGCTCTGGCCATTTGATAAAATGTCAAAAACAACATGCAAATTTTTCTTTGCTCACTTAAATTTTTATTATCTTTGAGTCCTGTTCATGGAACACTTCAGAACACCTTCTCTTCACATTCTTCCATTTATTTATTTTTTTTATCATACTTTAAGTTCTGGGATACATGTGCAGGACGTGCAGGTTTGTTACATAAGCATAAACGTGCCATGGTGGTTTACTGCACCATCAACCCGTCATCTACATTAGGTATTTCTCCTAATGCTATCCCTCCCCTAGTCCGCCACCCTCTGACAGGCCCCGGTATGTGTTGCTTCCCTCCCTGTGTCCATGTGTTCTCGTTGTTCAGCTCCAACTTATGAGTGAGAAGATGAGGAGTTTGGTTTTCTGTTCCTGTGTTAGTTTGCTGAGGATGATGGTTTCCAGCTTCATCCATGTCCCTGAAAAGGACATGAACTCATCCTTTTTTATGGCTGCATAGTATTCCATGGTTTATATGTGCCACATTTTCTTTATCCAGTCTATCATTGATGGGCATTTGGGTTGGTTCCAAGTCTTTGCTATTGTGAATAGTGCTGCAATATAAATCTTTTTAACACGCATTTCAGGCCATTTGTTTAGAGAAGACCCAACTGCTTCCTACCTGGAGGTAAATGTTGACTACTCATGAAACCATAGGTTCATTTGACCCTTACAAAGGTTTTAATTTTTTGTCATTCCTGCATATCAGATCAGCCCTCTCCAGTAAGTGCTAACTAACTCTGGTCTCCGGTTTTCTTAATAATTTCATTGACAGAAAACTGGCTTCAAACTTCTCTGCAGCTCTCCTGTGGTACATTCTAGTCTGTAGTATTCCTATTTCATCCATTCTTCTATACTTATTTGCTTTCTGTCTTTCAGAAATTTGCTGAAATCACTGGTTGATTTCTGACTCGCTCCTCAAAATCTTTTCTCTCTCTCTTCCTTTCTCTCTTTTTTCTTTATTTGCATTTCTATGCATTTATTCAAGCAGAAGATGGGTCCTGGGAAGGACCAGAGTTAGTGTGTGTCTAGTAAGTGGAAGCTTATTCATATAACTTAAAGCTCATTCATATAACTTAAAGCTCATAATGAAGGATACCAAAAATTAAAAACAACCTTGGTGACTCTGTTGAATTCTATATAACTATTTAGAAGTTCCATTGATTAACAATATCTCCAACTTAACAAAAATAGTGTATTTTATCTCTGGAAAGGTAAAATAGCCATTTGTAAGAATAATTTGAAGATTTTTCTGTAGTAGAAATGATTGCATAATAATGTGTCACATGTCCTCCTCATGACCAGTGGCACTGATAATTCTAAGTCAGCTGAAGACCCCTCATCAGGAAAGGAGCAAAATGATCTATCAGACCCTGGAGGATAGAACTGTTTTCTTTGTTGTCACTGCCTTCTGAGGTCACTATTGAACTAGGCAGAAACCAATGGCAGAAATTCATTGACCTGAAATGGATTAAGTAAGAAAATTTATCTTTTTTTACATTCTAACAACTCTCTGCTTTGTAATCCACATAATTGTAAGAAGTAGTGTATTTTAAATCAAGCATATTTGCGTCTAAATTCCCCCATCAGGTACCATATGTGTAATCCTGGATAAATTATATAACATCTGTGAGTTGCAGTTTCTTCATCTGACACGTGGGATTTATAAAGAACCTCTTTCACAACGTTATTGGGAGTAGTTATGGATAGTATATGTTACATGGCATACCTCAACATCCTTTCTCTTTTTTTAACCTTTATTTTAGATTCAGGGGTTCTCAACATCTTTTTAATAAGAAACTATTTTCAATGTTTCAAAAGTAGCCATGAATAAAATGGGATAAAATGGGATTATTCCCTCTGTATAACCTACAGCTAAGGATTCTTTTAAAATACGCATATCATTCCAAGGATCAATTTCATCTCTACACACACACACATATACACACGTACACACGCACACACACACACACAAAATCTCTCCTTACAAATTCTGCTTATCAAGTAATTTGGCTTTCAATATTTTACAATTTTTTTCAAAATTTATGAAAAGTAAATTCTAAGAGAAAGTGTTAACTAGGGCCCTTTGTGAAAATACAAGGGTCAATTTTAATTCCTTTTTCCCAATGCATTGAAATCTATTGATCCCTCTCTGTATATATATTTGTGCATTTTTAGATAATGTGTGAGCTTACAAATATTTAAAACATAGCATGGCAAACATAGCTTATTCCATGTATTATGCCTCCCTATTTCTCCCACTTACAGAACATAGACATTTCCAATCTTATAAATATCCAACGGGGAAAGAATCCCTAACTCGGCCTATGCACATGGAGCCATCCTATCTTTCCCTTCCCCTAGCTTTTTCTAGAGGAGATCCATGGACCAGGGTAAAACAGCATCTGCAGCACACCTGTTACTTTCAGGGGACTAGACATTCTCTGCTTATTTTTCCTTCTGAGAAACCATTTATGACTCATCAATTTCCCCTCAGGAAACATTCTGTGGTTGTTGTGGCCATTGCCGTTGATGTTGGTTTCCCTGTTCTGTCTCTCACACCGTTACCTCAAAATAATCTTTTTCCCCCTTACCAATTCCTTCATTTGTGAACACACAGAGAAACAATGACCTCAATTATGGTTCATAAGCATTCATGATACACCTGTAATATAGAGTGGAGGAGAGTCTCAAATTGTGAAGTGAAATTAGACACAATCACAAGCCAGTGCCACGCACTGCAAGAGCCCTTGAGTGTACCCAGGAGTCTCCTTCAGAATTTCCACAACAATCTCCACCCACATCCTCATCTTCCTCTAATTAAACCTGTTTTCCTCAAGCACCAGTATTTCAAAAACCGTCCTTTTCAATTTTATTATTTTCTTGTGTTGTTTGATTACTAGTATGAAAACACCCACAATTTTTATAGGGTTTTTGTGAAAATGTAAAAGAATGTTGCAAAAACATTGGGAGGTTAGCCTGGGGTCTTAATCACCATTATAATATTGTTTCTGGAAGAAAATGCATTCTGAGTTCCACGCAAGTGACTTACAAATGAACTTTCAGAACATAACACGTTCTGAATGAGGGGACTGCCTATATACATAGTTGGAAAATCATTGAGGCTTGATACCATTAGGCATCATAAAATCTGCAAATTCACATGTAAATAAATCAAATTATTCACCAGCCCAAACAATTTTGCAGTGAGTTACCACTCATTTTCGAAAGTTCGTTTATTTTCTCTCACCTGGAATAAGTTGTTATTCAAACTGATCACTTAAACCAGAAGACAAAATTAATACTAATAAAAACAGTGGGAAGTAGCCTAGAGAATGCAAAACCAACCACGCTTAAGAAAAACAATAACTATATATATATATTATATATATACATATAATATACACATATATGACATTTGGCCACTTACAAAATGTCTGAGGACATTTCAAAAATCAGGAAATTAAAGCATTCATAAGAAACTAGAAAATTTTTACAGAATACACTAATGAGACATTGTGCGATTTCTTGAAAGAAACCTGTGACAGTAACCTTTAATGATATCCTAATACCTCTCATATCCAGGATCCAAATGTACAAAGAAAGAAAAAATGCTAACAAATAATTTTCCAAGATTTTTGCCACGAGCATAAGCACTCCTATTTGACCAACGGATTAAATTACAGTAGCAATACCTATGTGAATCATTTTGGATTCATTTTGATCCAGAAAAAAAAATGCTGGGAATCATTATTATTTATAACTTGAGCATCACGCTGGAAAATGTCACTTGAATCTTACTTGAATTATATTTCCTATGTGAAAATGAAACAGCCCACAAGTTACTTTAAATCTATAGTGTATGTGGATGTCAGCACTCACAGACAAGAAAAATTTGTTTCTTTCTCTTTCCAGATGTAAAAAGCAGCAAACTTACTGATTCTTTTTCTTATTTTATCCTAGAAGAAATAATATTCTTTTCCCCCCACTCCCCAATTATGTTGCTGGCCTCAAAGGTCAATGAACACATTCATGCAGAAAGACATAGATGGCTATAGGGAACTGGCTCTTTCTTACTATAATAAAGTCTTGCATATTTTGGCCAGGAGAAATTTGCACAAGGACATTTTCTTCTACAGGTAATAGTAAGCAAATTCCTTAGGTTCAAAGGGGAATTCAGTGAAAATACGGTCTAACTGAACAATACTGTCTAGGAAGGCTTACCTGTAGTGCTGTTTGTGTTTGGTGGCAGACCTATAGAATTTCTTTTGCCACCTGTGTGCCCCTCAAATCCTGCCATTGGAAGATTAGCTTCCTTTTCTTCGGGTACAAATCCTGCAAAGGCTGATCGCTACAACTTAGAGAGGTGCCACTGGATGTGGGAGAGACATCCATTTGATAGTGACAGAACAAGGATGTTAATGGATAGATTTATTTGTTGCTTCGAAGCATACTGATATTGTAGATGGAATTGAGAAAGTAAAAACTTTGTTTTCACCTCATGGAATGTGGTTTCCTATAAAAATGTGCTTCCATTAAGATAATGTTGGAGTTCTAAATCTGTCTAAACAGGAGTGAATAGGAAGGCCCAACTTCAGTTTCATTTTTAAAATGTTTTTATACATTTTAGTTTCAAGCTCTACATGCTATTTGGAGGCTTTAAGGGGCTAGATTTCTATTAGCTTTGCCTTTAGGCAGGTAGAGAAATAAGTTATACAAGCTCACATATGAGGAAAAGTAAAAGAGCACAAAAATTAAATTTAGAACTCTGGATTTGAGTCCAACCCCACCATCAACATTCTGTGTGCTCTTAGTTAACTCTCTGATCTCCAAATTCCTTATCTGCTAAGTGAAGGCAATAATAGATCTTTAAGTACCTTACTGGGTAAAGATAAAATAAGATGATTTATATGAACGCAGTTTGTAAACTTTTAGCGCTGATAGCATTAACCGACTTAAGGTTTTCTAAATTGATTGCAAAAGATCTCAAAAGAGTTTTTCAGAATTTTTATGTAATTCAATGTCCTGGTATAGTAAGTGATTCCAGCATTGTTTTGGCAAATGAATACTCTGAAGAAAATGTGACCTAAACATTAAACTCTTAAGTCCTGTCAAACCCTACTCTGAAAATAATGATAGCATATACATAATGATCCAGGTATTCCAAATCACAGAATGAAAAGAAGAAGAAAAATCAGTTTACAAATACAAATCTGAGTTACCTTTCCTACTCCAGGACTGTAATTATTTATTTTACAGTTATATTTTCACTTGCAGAAACTCGTTGCTCTTTACTAGTATTTTATTTAGGGAGAATAAATTAAATGCTAAAGAATGGACCATAATGCTAACTTCCTTTCATGAAGTAGAATTTTTCTCAAACTATTGAGGAAAAGAAGATGAACTTGCTTTGTCCTCGTCCCTGAAAGGACTGTGATCATTAAAGGGAACTGATAACTTCCTTCAAATATGTTTAGCCCGTAAGCTAGCAAAGGTGACTAGCAGGAATGGTGATTAATTTCCTAGTCAGGAAGAGAAAAATATAATAAATAATCTTCTAAACTGGTTCAATGAATCTGCATTTGCACTAGACACTCCTAAGTTCCAGAAGTATCACGTAGAAAAATCCCGTAACACGGATCCAGCGAGAGAAGGACTCTAACTTGGAAAACAGAGAGGAAATTAGAGATGGAGACAAGCCTGAAATTAGTATTATTTAAAGAGTGCCGTTGGCACCTACAGCATGAATAAAAGTAATTAGTTTAACATTGTGTCTCGTCCTGACAGTTTTCTTTTTCTTTTTTGATGCAATCAAGCCCCTTTCCTTCACTGTCCTAAATCATCGCAGGCTTCATTAGAGCCACAAAGCACAAACTGCTGGGGACGTCTTTTCTGCGGGATACGGCTCTTTATTCAGTGACTTCCGCTCAGACTGCAGACTGCCTGCGTATTTAAGCACTGGGGACTCAAAAAGAACTAGCTCCTGTTTTATTTGTTCACATTCCGAGTGCTACATGATTCTGATTACAACGCAGACGGCTTGAAGCAGTCAAGGATAAATACAAGGGTTAAATAATCCAGCAGTCACTGAAACTGGACCCCAGAAAGACTGAGTCTAAAAGCTTCTTTGTTAGCCTGTCACTTCAAGTGTCTTTACTCTGTATGCAAATTCCGTCCACCTTACAGGTATATAGGTGAACTCTTTCCCTCTCTGCGGTTTTAGTTTGTGTCATTTTTCTTGATGTGGAAAATGTCTGTGTCCTGAAGAAATGCTTTCACCTGCAAGTGAGGTAAACACATTGTACACTGTTTTACCAAAAGAGGGCAATGTTGCTGTTCAGAATTTCCTCATTCTGTTCCCCAGGACCTGTTCTCTAGAACGGTAAATAATCTTTGCTGTCTCTTCCCTTTCACCATATACAAGTTTCCACATGTCTATGCGCTCTGTAGTTAATCAGGACTTTGTAACTATCTGTCTTACCTATTAACTGCATCCACTCCCAAATTGTTTAAAGGTTAACACATTTCACTCCATGCATGACTGGCACACATGAGCAAAGTGCTGTCTCTGAAATTCTAAATCCTTTTCCATTTGCCAATGATAGGCAGGAGGAGAAACAACCTGCTTTAGGAAATATTGAAAGATATTTTTACTATGTCCCTATTCTCAAATATTCAATCAGTGTATTATCGAACTCTGGTTCTCCTAGGTAACCAAACTAAGAACACAAGGGAGGAAACACAGTGTTCATTTTGGGG